>NW_019175062.1:1854626-1857764 GCF_002260705.1 Seriola dumerili
ACACAACCGTAAAACATTTAAAGTGCTGGTAGAAAAAGTAAAGGAATCATTGCATTTAATTTAATAACTGGTTGAACCTCTTTTGGCAGCAATGACCTCACACCAGCTCCTCCAGTAGCTTCTGATCAGACCTGCACAATGTTTACGATGAATTCTGTGGACCATTCCGCATTATATAGCTGCTTCAGCTCAGATAGATTCTCATTATTGAGCCGTAACTAACGTAGGAGCAGAAGGCTGCATCCAGTTTTCCTACGGCTGTTGCTGGGAACCTTAAATAAAGCAGCAGTGGATGATCTCAGTGTTCTCGGAGGTACATAGTTAATCAGGGAGTTAGCAATGTAGCTTGGTCCTTGCCCATTAAGGCCTTTGTATATGAGGAGGAGGAGCTTGAAATCAGTCCTGAATGTCACAGGAAGGCCATGCGGAGCCTCTAAAACTGGACTGATGTGCTCTCTCTTCTTGGTTCTGGTTAATAGCCAAGCTGCAGAGTTTTGAATTAGCTGAAGTCTCTCAGTGGTTTTCTTCAGCAGCCCAGTAAAAAGTGTGTTGCAGTAATCAAGTCAGCTTGAAATGAAGGCATGAATCAATCTTTCAGCATCTTTTTGGTTTATAAATGGCCGTACTTTAGCTGTTTCTGTGTCTATGGAAAATGATGTTTTTGTCACCTTGTTGATGTGGGACTTGAAGCTTAGATCTGAATCCAAGATAATGCCAAGACTTGTTACCTCAGATTTAATCCAGGGAATCAGTTTCCCCAGGTTATTGAACAGCATTGTTTTTTTGTTTTGGGGCCGACTAGTAGGATTTCAGTTTTGTCCTCATTTAACTTTAAGAAGTTGTTGCTCATCCATTTATTTATTGCTAGAAGACATATAGTAATGGAGTTTATCGCTGCAGCATCATTTGGTTCAGCAGAGATGTACAGTTGTGTGTCATCAGCGTAACTATGGAAACATACATTGTGCTCTCTGATGATGTTACCAATTGGCAGCATGTACAGTGAGAATAATAATGGGCCAAGGCAGCTCCCTTCAGCAACCCCACAGCAGATGTTGTGTTTCTCAGACACATGATCTCCAAGACTGACGAAAAACTTCCTCCGTATAATGTTTGTTTTGAACCAGTTTAACACAGAGTCAGAAAGACCAACTTTTCAAGATGATTGATATAAATATTATGGTCAGTTGTATCAAACGCTGCACTTAGGTCTAAAAGGACAAGAATTGAGACCTTATTTATAGTGTGTAAGAGATCAAGAAAACCTCATTTCACCAAAGATAATTTTATTCATTTATTTGCTGCACTGTTCCAAAAAGTCCCTTTTGGAATGTCTCAAGCTTTTACGCAGCTGTGATAGAGGTTTTTAGTGGAGGGACAGGGAGCTCTCAGAATGTAACTATTCTGAAGTGATGTAATGGCTGCACATACTGGATTTTTAAGTCCAATTTTAATATCAGATTTTTAAGAAATCTAATAACAATGCATCATCTGATAATTTTTTTACATAAATATTTGATAAAATTCCCTTAAATTCTGTATTAAAGAATTGTGATCCACATTGTAACATTCTTAACTAGCTCCAAGATATATTCTGTATTCCTGTACTGACATTTCTTGTTACTTATTGGCCGACTGATACTAAACTGATACTTATCATCTGTGATAGATGTGTTATAGATACGTGTGTGTGTGTGTGTGTTCATTTTTCAGAAATACGTTGCTGTGGGGGAGCTGGGTAAAGCAACAGACACTCTTGATGCTACAGGCAGTGTGATTCTGGAGAAAGACTTCAGTAATACATCATTTCACCTTCAGCGGTTTATAATCTACTCACTGAAGCCACTGTTTCACCTGGAACATATACAATACAGTACAACATTTCACAGTGTGTTTGTGATGTTTATTTTTTTCCTTACAGAGCACATAACCAGGTTGGACATTGAGGAGAAACTGAAATCTTTTACCGGTGACATCATGCAAGTTCCTCCACTGTGAGTAAGGCCTCCCATCTGAGAATATGTTTCCATGACGATAACACTTGTGTATGTGAAAGGAAACTGTTCAAGCTTTTCTACTTTGGACACTGAGTTTTTCTCTTGCACCATCATCAGGACAAATTCTCAGCTTTCTATACATATTCACAGCTCTGTGGAATCAAACCTTCTTATTTTGGTGACCCTGTGGACTTGACCGTGGACTTTCCCACCAAATTTCCCATTGGCACACAATATAGTGAGTAATGTCACAGGCTGAGTGTCATGAGCACATAAACAGGGTTAGCATAAACACAGTCCAGAGGAAGAAGCCTTGCGACTCTGTTGATTCCATAACCTGGGCTCTATTTTTTCACGTTGTTGAAAGAGGTTTGTTATTAGTCATGATGAACAGTGTTATATTTGAACACAAGCTCACTGTGATTCCCAGCATTTCCAGTATAATCTGTGTACAACCATTTAATAAAGTGTTACTGAATGTATGAGCTGCTGCAGGACTTAAACAATAAGGTCATCATCTGCTGTTCTTACATTGTCATGTAGCTTTTGTCGTGTGTGATGTTGCTTGTTGTGATTGGCTGAAATGATCTTTAGACCTGCAGCAATTAGTTGATCCATCAATCAATCAACTGAGAGAAAATGAATGTGCTATAATTTTGATAATGGAAGAATTGTAGAGCAATGTTTTAGCAAGAATGGCAAACAGTCTCAAATGCGAATATTCTGGGGAGCCGGGTGGCTCACCTGGTGGAGCGCGTGCCGCTCGGGCGGGCCATGTGGCCATTTGCTGCATGTTAGTCCACGTCTCCTACTTTCCTGTCACTCTCTCATGTTGCCTGTCCAATAAAAGGCACAACTGCCCAAAAGAAATAAACTTTTTCTTTTTTTTTGTTTTTTTTTTTTTTTTTAAAGGGAACATTCTGACAGTAAATATCTCTTATTGATTAATGATTATTTTGGACAAAACAAGAACATTTGAACACGTCACGCTGAACTTTTTTTATACTTCACTGAGATTTTATAGCCGCCAAACCATAATCAGTTAATCACTTAATAAAATAATTTTAAGTTGCAGCCCTGCTGGTCTTATCACAGGCACAACAGGAGCTAACTGACCCTGAAGCTAATAAAATATAATTCA
>NW_019175062.1:1857789-1925289 GCF_002260705.1 Seriola dumerili
ACCTGTGGGCGTATGGTGTCCTGGGGGATCTCCTCCCTGACCTGGATCAGGGCATCAGTGAGCTCCTGGACAGTCTGTGGCGGTACTTGGCAGCGTCTGATGCACAGATACATTACGTCCCATAGGTGCTCATTTGGATTAAGGTCAGGGGAGCGTGAGGGTCAATCAATGGCATCAATGCCTTCATCATCCAGGAACTGCCTACACACTCTGGCCATATGAGGCCGGGCATTGTCCTGCACCAGGAGGAACCCAGGGCCCACTGCACCAGCGTAAGGTCTGACAATCGCTCTGAGGATTTCATCCCTGTACCTAACAGCAGTCAGGGTACCGCTGGCTGTGACATGGAGGTCCGTGTGACTCTCCAAGGATATGCTTCCCCAGACCATCACTGACTCACCGCCAAACCGGTCATGCTGGATGATGTTACAGGCAGCATAGCGATCACCATGGCGTCTCCAGACTCTTTCACGCCTGTCACATGTGCTCAGTGTGAACTTGCTCTCATCTGTGAAGAGATCAGGGCGCCAGTGGCAGACCTGCCAATTCTGGTGTTCTCTGGCGAATGCCAGTCGAGCTGCAGGGTGCTGGGCTGTGAGCACAGGTCCCACTAGAGGATGTCGGGCCCTCATGCCACCCTCATGGAGTCTGTTTCTGACAGTTTGGTCAGAAACATGCACACCAGTAGCCTGCTGGAGGTCATGTTGTAGGGCTCTGGCAGTGCTCCTCCTGTTCCTCCTCACACAAAGGAGCAGGTACCGGTCCTGCTGCTTGGTTGATGCCCTTCTACAGCCCTGTCCAGCTCTCCTCGTGTAACAGCCAGTCTCCTTGTTCCTTCTCCATGCTCTTGAGACTGTGCTGGGAGACACAGCAAACCTTCTTGGGGCCTCACGTATGGATGTGCCATCCTGGAGGAGCTGGACTACCTGTGCAACCTGATTGGGCTGCAGGTACCGCCTCATGCTACCAGTAGTTACAAGGACACTAGCAAAACACAAAACTAGAGAACAATCAGTCAGGAAGGATCAGGAGAGAGCAACTGTCTGTGGCCACCACATGCAAAACCATTCCCCTTTTATTGTCTTGCTTTGGCCTCTCCATTGCACCTGTTGCCACTTTCACTTCCACCAAAGCAGGTGAAATTGATTCACAATCACTTGTGCTTCCTAAAAGGACAGATTTATATCCCTGAAGTTTAATTGACTTGGTGTTATATTGTGATGATGAAGTGTTGCCTTGAGATTCTAACATGGTCTCTGTTTCTTTCAGTTGTTGGTGTTGGGAATGGCACAAAAATGCTCACTACCATGTTAACTGGTTCAAAGGTGAGTTTGTTTACACTTAATGTTAAAAAGTGAAAAAAGAGCTATGAATCACTACAGTGGCAAGAAAAAATGTGTGGACCCTTTGGAATGACCTTGTTTTCTGTATTAATTGGTCATGAAATTTAATGAGATCTTCATCTAAAGTCACAACTTATAGACTATAGTATTTATAGANTTCAAGCTTTTCTACTTTGGACACTGAGTTTTTCTCTTGCACCATCATCAGGACAAATTCTCAGCTTTCTATACATATTCACAGCTCTGTGGAATCAAATCTTCTTATTTTGGTGACCCTGTGGACTTGACCGTGGACTTTCCCACCAAATTTCCCATTGGCACACAATATAGTGAGTAATGTCACAGGCTGAGTGTCATGAGCACATAAACAGGGTTAGCATAAACACAGTCCAGAGGAAGAAGCCTTGCGACTCTGTTGATTCCATAACCTGGGCTCTATTTTTTCACGTTGTTGAAAGAGGTTTGTTATTAGTCATGATGAACAGTGTTATATTTGAACACAAGCTCACTGTGATTCCCAGCATTTCCAGTATAATCTGTGTACAACCATTTAATAAAGTGTTACTGAATGTATGAGCTGCTGCAGGACTTAAACAATAAGGTCATCATCTGCTGTTCTTACATTGTCATGTAGCTTTTGTCGTGTGTGATGTTGCTTGTTGTGATTGGCTGAAATGATCTTTAGACCTGCAGCAATTAGTTGATCCATCAATCAATCAACTGAGAGAAAATGAATGTGCTATAATTTTGATAATGGAAGAATTGTAGAGCAATGTTTTAGCAAGAATGGCAAACAGTCTCAAATGCGAATATTCTGGGGAGCCGGGTGGCTCACCTGGTGGAGCGCGTGCCGCTCGGGCTCGGTCTTGGCTGCAATGATCATGGGTTCGGGTCCAACATGTGGCCATTTGCTGCATGTAGTCCCGTCTCCTACTTTCCTGTCACTCTCTCAGTTTCCCTGTCCAATAAAAGGCAAAAACTGCCCAAAAGAAATAACTTTTTCTTTTTTTTTTTTTTTTAAAGGGAACATTCTGACAGTAAATATCTCTTATTGATTAATGATTATTTTGGACAAAACAAGACATTTGAACACGTCACCCTGAACTTTTTTATACTTCACTGAGATTTTATAGCCCAAACCATAATCAGTTAATCACTTAATACAAAATAATTTTAAGTTGCAGCCCTGCTGGTCTTATCACAGGCACAACAGGAGCTAACTGACCCTGAAGCTAATAAAATAAATTCCACCTTTCAGCAGAGCCTTATCTCATTAACCTAATGGTAATAAAAGAATAAATAAATGACCCAGTATGCTGCAGTTTTTTACTGGGGTGCAGTGAACCTTGCATCCTCTAGAGGTTGCTAGCAGGACTTAGACTTTTAGTTTTACTTCTGTCACCTCGTCTGTGAAGAAGCTTTCCTGCCAGTTTAAAGAAACAGGCTGAAGTTTCTTTCTTTCACAGTGAGGGAGAAAGGGATTCTTCTGCAGCAGTGTCACATGGGTGGAATCTATATACACTGTCCTTTAGTGCAGCTTTCTTTTCAAATAAAAATCCCTTCATCATACTTCATTGTAGTGTGACTGTTGAGTTTTGTCATTTTAGCTACTCTGCTCTGAAGAAGGACGGCCAGCGTCTGTCTGTCCTGCTGAAGCAAGGTCACAGTGTTGAGGCCAAGCCCGCCAGACCGGTCACTGTGTACAACCTGACCCTGCAGGAGTTCAAACCTCCTCTCTTCACTCTGGGTTAGCACAAGTTGCATAACAAAGTGTTTCTTTCTCCCTCTGTGTAATACTGACCTCTTACACAGCATGTTGGATGTCATTTCCTGCTGTGTCTGTATTCTTTCTGTGTTGAAATGCACATTCAGAAAACAGTGACAGTAGTTGTCTCCCTGACAGATATAGAGTGTGGTGGTGGATTCTATGTCAGGAGCTTGGTGGATGACCTGGGAAAAGGTGAGATTCATTCATTCTATGTCACAGTTTCATCCTCAGCACATTTATGGAAATGTCAATAGACTGAACCAACAGATGAGAAAGTATAATCAGCATCTGTGCTGCAGCTCTGTCGTCATGTGCTCATGTGAAGGACCTGATCCGGACCAAGCAGGGCCAGTTCACGCTGGAGGAGCACACCTTACATGAGGAGCAGTGGACACTGGGAGATATCTTGCGCTCTCTGCAGAACTGCTCAGAGTCAGAGCAGCGTGTGGACTGTACAACAGCAGCAGAGGCGGACAGCTAAGGAGCACACTCTGAACAGGACCCGGCCTGAATGTTAGCAGCTGGACTTCCTGTCCGTTTGTGCTGCTTATCAATGAAGAGAACATCAGGTCTCGATGTGTCTGTTTCTCTCAGATATTTCAAGGTGTGTTTATGAATTGTGACAAATTAAGACAATTGTCAAAACCTCTTTTTTGGGACTCACTGGTCCAGTGTTGTTATTCTACACTGGATTCGTGATTTCAAGTCCACATTTTTGTTTCTGTCTCGTCTCTGTCTCATCTACAATTTTAGTTTAATTCCATTTGTAAATAATTGTATTTTAAGTTTGCACCCCCAACTCCAGCCTCTGTCTTCATTCACTCATAGCCCTCTTATAGAGCTGGGTGATAGACACAAATAAAGAATATATTACTTACTTTAAGGGTCAGGTTGCGTTAGGGAAGAGTGTTTGGCAATGCACACTGCATTTTTAAATCTTTGAGACTTCAAAGTCTAACATGAAACAGACTGACACTGTATATAAAACCAAAATTGGAAAAAAAATTAGTACTGAGGGTTTATTCGAATTCCGAAAAGATTTCAAGTATGTCTTTATTTTTGTCTCATTACTGTATTAAAATAGATTTTCTGTTTGCCACAATTGTGAGGAACTTTTTAGATCAGCAGAAATATTGAGGTAGCGTATTATAATATTGACTGATGTGGAAAAGAGCTGTATGGTCTTGGTTAAGCTGTTATCTTCATTTAGAGGGTCCAACAGGGTAGATAAGATATATGAATCAGTCAACGTGGTGATGTATTGGTGGAAACGCCCTGCTGGCTGGTCTAAAAACTCTTCCAAAAAATATCATACTTGAAATGAATCTGTTCTTCCAATACAGTGGGTTTTTTTTTTTTTTTTTTAGGTTTCCTTCAGTCATATCATCAAGTGTTGCTGCATCAGCACTGTTGTACATACAGCAAGTCTAATTTCATTTGTTCTGCATTCGCAGATTAAATAAATATTGGAGTGAAAATAACATTTCTTCGTTGTTAAATACTTAGATTTTATTTCTCACTGATGGTTTCACTGAATGTCTTGTTTCATACTTGTTCTTTTTTTGGTACTTGAAAAACTGAAATACATACTTTGGTTTCTGAGTGGACTAACGGTGTACCTGCCAAGTGAAGTGGTGTAATTAGGTATCTATAGTCCATATTTAATGTGATAATGGTGCTGCAGTATGGGAGAGACAGACAGAGTGGTCAGCTGGTAGACAGTATGTATGGAAAACAATTCTCTTCAGGAGGCATGAAAAATAAACTGTATACCGCTACTTTTTGAAATAAGTCAAAATGTTGAATCATTATTTTATCATTTGGATTTGGAAAGTATTCTTCTGGCTTAAACCTCTAAATTGTATTTTTGTAACAACTCTTGAAAGTTTAAAGTTTCAATTTAGGTTCTGACATGTTAATTTTCTATCTGATAATTATGAGTCAGCTAGTCAAAAAAAAAGAAAGACACTAGGTAAGAAATAATATACTTTATCAAAATCTTGATTTATAATTTCATATTCTTAAGATAGTGCCTTATGTCATCATTTTGTCTTTGTATCTCACAGTAGACAAACAGGCCACAGCAGGAAAAGCAGAGGTTTAATCAGTAACATTAACAATGGGTGCATTCCATGTATGTGAGCCATTTCCAGGCTTCTGGTCTTGTGCATGCTCGCTAAGTGACATTCATGAGATTGAGGCATTGTTAATGTTACTCATTAGACCTGTGTCTCTCCTGACGGGTCAGAATGTGTGCTGTGATTCATTGGCTCATTCTGACTTAAGGACCATGCACAGCCACACAAAGATGACTCTGGAGAATGAGACCTGTAGTTAGAAGGGTGAAGTGGCTGGGAATTACATGATGTCACCAAACTATGAACTGAAATGAATATGGTGTCACGTACAGCAAAAGCTACAAGGAGAGTGAGAGTACTGTCAATCAAGCACTGTCTGTACAGCCCACACAGTCTCATCAACAATCAGTGTGAAAAGACAGCTGCATCTTTCTTGTCTAAGCATTCTTTATTGGCTGCAGAGGTTTAAAAAAAAAATCTGATTTCAAACCAGTTCAAAACATTTTCAACATTTTAAAGGCTCCAGTGTTGTGAGTCTGAATGGGTGGAACATGGTGGTTTAAATGTCTTTCAACTTATCATTACATGACACTAGTCATGATTTTGATTTGTGTAATGATTTTGATTTAAGTCAAAATAATTGGATGCTGTGACTTTATGACTGTGACTCTCTCTCCCAGTTTAGATATCATTTTAATGTAGTGATTTTTTTTTTATACCTGGCAAAAAAGGGGCATTCCATAACGGGTCATGAAACGTAATCCGTTGATTTCGTGTACATGGAGCCGAATTTCCTATACGCTATGTTTCCTGACAGTCAGTAGGACTTACAGTTTGTCCAATAGTCATCCATTTTAATATCTTGATTGAAAAGTGACAGTACAATATAATCTTGTGACTCCAGCGTTATTTAATTGTTTTACGGCTCGGGTGGGGGGGGGGGGGTGTCTCTGACTCTGGAAGTTAATAGGAAGATATATGGCGCCAGCTGCCAAGGAACAGCAGCAGCGCCTCTGCTGTGAACTTATCAATCGTCGTTGGACAGGAGTCTGCCGCCACGGCAAGCCTCCGGATCAATGCGCTGTAATGATTGTCTCGGTCCAAATATTAGCCGTTTGGTGATTTCTTTCATGTCTTCAAGGCTGTTCATATCCCTGTTTGCTCTCTGTGTCCACTTTATCTAAATTGCGGCCGTTAGAAAGTTGGCAGTCAGCGGAGCGCGCTTTAAAGACACATCACAAAATCGAACCATTGGATTGTGTTTGCGCGCGAGAAGCAACAGGCACCCGCCCCTCTCCTCCCCTCACACTGAAGCGTGACCTGCGGCTGCATCGTTAATGAAGCCAGCTGCTAATAAAATATCCTGATGACCGTGACACGTGCAGCCGGATCCAACAGAGTCCTCTGCGCGCGCGGTAACTGCCTCACAGACGAAGTTATCTGTTATTGTTTAACACCGCGCGGAAATGTGTGTGAGGGGATAAACGTGCACTCAGTGAGCAATTAAAGCGATTTGCGTTTATAGTCATTATCATAAATATATCACCTCAGCCGCACTGATAGATGGATTTCACAGGAAAACTCCAAACATTCAAATCATGAGTTAATCACTCGCCATTCAGCTGCATCGTTAGGGATGTGGATTGCAGTTAGCCTGTATTACATTGTCAGATAACGCTTCAAGCTGTTTGATTAGTCAAAGACCCATTTAACGGGCCTATAGGCCGACAACAAAGGCAGGGCACTGGGGTCATTTCATCGGGATTTGTTTAATGGGAATCTGGGGGGAAGTTTACGTTTCTACAGTTGAAACTTGCACATGGTTGTTTCCAGTGAGTTAAATGTGAAATTCCTGTAATTGGCCAATAAAAAAAGAAAAATACAGGGTTCAGAATTTCATTATGTGAAGAAGAGACAGAATTTCAAACGTGCATTCACTCAGTGTAGAGCAAGGAGAGCCTCTCTGTAATGTAAAGGCTTGTCTGACAGAAACTGATGGTAAAGTGAACACTGATCACAATGAAATCCAAATGTGAAACATCCACTCATACTTCATTTAGTTTTGTTAGTTTAATTAGAGCAACACAGTGCAACAGTAAAAGTCCACTGATAACGTGAAATGTGATGTGTGTATACTTAATGTGAGTCAAGGTTTGATTTAACTCACACTCAGCAGCAGTGGGATTTCATGTTAAGAGGAGTGAAGGAGGATGACTTCATTAGATGTGTATTTTTTCATTGAAAAGTCAAATAGCTCAGTGAAAACACACTGTATATACAGGTGCTATCCTGATCATTTATTATTGATTCTGATCCTTTGATGTTGAATAAATGCTGATACAGAGTCTGGTCAGAAATGTAACTGTAGTTATTTTGTTTAATCTTGTCCTTTTACAGCTGCAGCAGAACAGCTCTGCTTTGTCACAGTAGAAGCTGTGTCACAGGTTTCCTCTGGTGGTTTGTAAAATATGAGAATATAAGAAAATAAGTATATTGTGCTGTAGAGTTTTGTAATATATCTGTGAAAGTAACTGAGGGAATTTGCTGTGTTGGAAAGCTTTGGAGGATTTAGACAAAATAATTCCAACCAATAACAGAATTTAAAAGTAGAGTGGTGTCATGGAGAAAGAAGCAGAACAGCACACTGAGTGCGAGTGGGGCTTTTATTTGCCTGTGTCCAGGGGCCCAGCATCTCATAATCCATTATAATTAATTTATCATAGTTAAAAAGGTTGCAGAGTAACACATACATCAGTGTTGCCAATAGGAGATATCAATAAAAGACAAATAACAGAAGCAGAGAGTTAAATCAGAAGGCCTAAATCTGATATCAGCATAAACCAAATGATGAAATTAACGATTTCTGTATAATTACTGTGTATTTACAGTGTGTAGCATGTCTGTATGTTCTTTATGCATGTTAGTGAATAGGTTTTATTTTAGGTGGTGGTTTCTTTTTTCTATTTAATGCCACCCCATATAAGACATTTATCTGAAAGCTATAGTTACTTGTACTGCAGATTAAGATTGTATATATTAAACAAATGATCATCTTATGAGAGTGATGCATTGATACAGAAACTGACAAACCTATGATCACCTTGCAGATCCAACATTGAAGTCAGGCACTAGAATAGAGCGCATAGCTCTGCCAAGGCGACATGTTGGCAGAAATGTAAAAAAAAAAAGCCCCATTTCTGACTGGATCTACACACAAATGTAATGGACCTTTCCCTGGTCCATGCCCCACCCCTCCACCAAGTGTGGTGCAAATCGGTTCAGTACTTTTTGTGTAATCCTGCTGACCAACAACCAGACACGGATGAAAACTGAAATGAAAAATTGGAAACATAAAATACTAAATAAAATACTGAATACTGAAAGTGTTCTGCCTCACTATAGCCTACTTCACTTTGCTGATAACACTTAAATACGATGTTCAATGCACCAATGGAGTATTCTATTTCGCAATAATGTTGCTTTTTAGTCCTGCTGCTAAAGTAAAGGATCTGAATACTTCTCCCACCTCTGATTATAATTGACGCACGTTCACCCGAAAACGTGATATGTCGTTATATTTAAGTTGCACGAAGAGTTTTATTGTAAAAAGAAAGATGCAGTATGGAGACTGGCTCACATTATGTATTAATTAGTGTTGATATATAGGCTAAATGATGTGGGTACAGATCTACGGTGCAACCAAACTTTACAGGAGACACTTTAAGAACTTTCTCCTTTCATTTTTTAAAATTTTCTTTATCTCATGTTTTTCTGTCTCTCAGTTGCTGGAGTGAACTGATTCTCTTGAAATACAATCATCTCTCCTCTCCTGTCATCTGATCACTGCGGCTCGATTGGAGCTGCGAGCGAACCAATAAGAAATGTCCGCTGGCCACCTGCAGGAAGTTGGCCGTCCACTTATCTCCTCCCTCCTCCGCCTGCAGCCAGATAACAGTCCCAACAGTTGGGTCAAGTACCAGCCTGATCACCACCGCAGCCTGATGGACACTGAAACACTCTAACGGTCTCCTCAACCCGGAAAACCTCCCCTTGGTTTGTGCAGGGCAGCCAGCAGAGTGAAGTGTGAGTTACAGTAGTTGGTTGTTAGTATGTAAAAACTTTGTGTAAGACAGTGTCGCTAAAGAGGAAGGCTGTGGGGAGACAAGGGAGGGACGCAGCTCTCCGTTAACTCAGCTCCAGCGTACAGCGACGGCAAACGGCACCATGAGCGTCCCGCTTTACGCACCAACTCCCATCCAGCCGGCGCACCCGACTCCCTTCTACATCGAGGACATTCTGGGGAGGACTGCCTCCACCACCTTCTCTCCCTCCTCTTCCTCCTCCTCCGCCGCTTCATCCTCCTCCTGCTCCACGCCGGTGATCCCCACACCGACCCTCGCATCACCCAACTCTTCCTTCACGAGTCTCATCTCGCCGTACCGGACGCCGATTTATGAACCCACTCCGATCCACCCGGCGCTGCCACATCACGCCGCCGCGACGTTGACGGCGACGTACGCCTCCGCTGGGGCTTTCGCTGGCCCCATCTACCCGTTCCACCACCAGCACCACCGCTCCATGGGGGAGTACGCACAGGCGCTGCTGAGGCGCGACCCTCTCGGTGAGTTGGGCACCTGGCGCCTCTTGGATAATGGTAAAACCACTTTGAGGTGTAGATATTCTTTCTCCTTTACAGTGAATGTGATTTACAGAATAACAGAGGGGGGCCTGCTTCTAACCTCAGCTCCACGAGTCTCGACTGTTGCCCTGATGACACTGTCAGTATCTGTTGTGTTTGTGCAATCAGATTTCATGACAAATCTTTTCACTTTTCATATGAGGATATTTTTAAAGTCATATATTTATCATGCCTTAGATTTTCTTTTGCTTTATACATTTATAACATTTAGTCCCTTTCAGCGCGAAAAGAAAGGAGTCCAGCTTGTTTGGATGATGTGGCAAACAGAGCACTTTTCACCCTGTGCATGAAAACATTTTCATCTTCACAACCTTCGTTTCACTGCCAGCGAAACCATTTTTGCATAAGTATATCACGCTTGGTCATGCATGCATATCGAACTCAAGACCGTCTGCAGTGACATGTGGCCCACATAAACAGACTGCAGAGAGAGCTGATGTGTTTCCCTTCGGTCTTCAGCTCATTTCAGTCCTGAGGAACATTTTCTGCACATATGACTCACATTGTTATTTTGACAGACATATTTGGGGCCACAATAGCAGCAGGCTTATCCAATTCCATTCAGCCTGCTCGTGGTGGTAGTGGGGGGTGGGGGGGTGTTCGTGCATGGCAACCTTGACTCGTTTTCCTGACTCCCATTGTTCTGAAACATCAGAGGAGCAAGTCAGCCGGTGACTAAAACATATCTGGGTTCTAAATCACTTGTTATTTCACTGCTTTCTGTGCGTGTACACATACACACACACATACATACATACATACATACATACATACATACATAAACACACACACACACACACACACACAAACACACACATATATATATATCATCGTCTGGGAATGAATTAGGATTGGGATTGTGGGATTTTGAGATTTAGATTTGAGATGGGGCCTTTCAGTTTTTTTTCCAGATGCTCATTACGCACAAGTTGCGCGCAAAGTGTCAAACACAAAGCTGAGCTTTTCTCTTCAGTTCTGGTCAACATCCTTAAGATTTCAGAGATGCCATTTATGTCAGTTTAAATGTTTAAGAAATGCATCTAATAGAAGCGTCATATGTGGGAAAAGGCTGGCGCAGGGACCCGGGAGTCAGGGTTTAGTTCCAAGGTTGTGTGAACTGGTTTAGATGAAGCTGTTTTAGAGGATAATATTTGTATCCCTGTCACACCGTGGTCCTCTCAAGTATAGTGTGACCAGCAGGCCGTCTGGCTTTGTGTTGCGCTGAACAAGCCGGGCTTTTTCCGTTCATGGCGGAAGCCGTGAGCCTGTCGATAGGAGTAAATCTGGTTTCAGAAGCTGTTAAATGTTTTCCTGGCTCACCCCGGCCAGCCGCTTCCTCGGGAGCCCGCTGCACGCTGCTGATTATTTTATCGACATCCTCAATACAGACATATTCAGGAAACACTCGGCCTCTGATAGCCCGGGATCCGTTTTTCACATATTGTTACACTTCCTCTGCCCGGCCAGCGAGGATGTGGCTGACTTTCTTTATGGTTGGCGGCGAGAAGAAAATAAAGCAAACAGAGCAGCGCGTCAGGCCTAATGGGATCTGAGAGAAAAGATTAAGTCTCATTTACCAGAGTTTAAAGTAGACAACAATAAAATAAAAGAATAACAGCAGGACTGGAGTGACGTATGGGCCTCCTGTTGAATGAAAACAAACCACTGGTAAACATCAGGATGATCAGAGGTTGATGTGATGAATCCAGTCTGGAAGTGAACTGATCATGAAATTTTCTTTATACTTAGATTATTTAGCCATCACATTCCCTCATCTTTTTTCCACTGATATTAAAGTGAAGCTGATTATGATTGGAGATAAAAAGGGGTTGTGCAGCACTGTAAAGAAGAGCAGCTCCACCTTTCATTCAAAGGCCTGCCTCTGTAAACTGAACTGAGCCTTATTCCACTCAGTCTTTCACCTCATGACTTTTCTGTTTTGAGAAACATATCTCATGGGACTGGATTAGCTAACTTCCTTTGGAAAGGAGCAGCAATAAGAAGCTCTTTGACAGCAGTTTCGACCACAACAGATTTACACTGTGACAGTGCAGAGCAGAGAGGACATGGGTGTCTGTTGGTGAATGCCATCGCCTATAATCACACCGCAAAGCAGGAAGCACATGAAGCGGATATTTGGCCATAGTTTTCACTCCGTCACGACCTTCCTTAAAAGACCGCGTGCAGCAGGTCGGGGTGGCGGCCGCAGCTTCGGCCATTGTTTGTTCCCGGCCATTAAGAGGAGAGGAAACCAGACAAAAACACTCTGATTACATTGCTGTGTCCTTTCTCCCAATAAATCTGTTCAGAGTCATTTCACACAACATGTGGAGCCATTAAAGACTCACAATGAATGCATTATTTTCCTCATTTATTTGAACTCTAAATCTTCCCATATCCTATAATATCTTATTTCTTTAAGTTTATAATCAAGTCAGATGTTTAGATCAATTACAAAGAGGAGTCTATAATTTGGATCATGTCTTCCAGGAGTTTTATTTTATTCTTTTACTTTATTATTTTCAAAACGTTCTTCTCAGTTTTTATGTACACTTGTTTTAACTCTGTAAACACACTGCACTAGTGTGTGTTTCTGTGTGAATGGTTTGGAAAACTATTCAACAGTTTATTAAACCTTAAACTTGATTATTTTTTAATTTTCTATTTTTAAATTTCAATAACATATAATAATAAAATAATCTGAAATGACAGCGGATATCCTCGGACATGAGGCCTACGTTGCTTCACTAGAACCTTTCATGAATTTCCCGCTCTGTTGTTTTCCCTGTTCCTCCACAGGGAAGCCTCTGCTGTGGACCCCCTTCATCCAGCGGCCCCTGCATAAAAGAAAGGGGGGTCAGGTCCGGTTCTCTAACGACCAGACCATCGAGCTGGAGAAGAAGTTTGAGACCCAGAAGTACCTGTCTCCTCCGGAGAGGAAGAGACTGGCCAAGATGCTGCAGCTCAGCGAGAGACAGGTGTGTGTGTGGGGGGGGGGGGGGGATTTCAGAGATCTGCCTGGGGGCTTGTTTTTCATCCATCACATAAGAGACATTTTGGCTTCTCTATACATCCTAAATTTACAGTCATTTTCCCATTGGTATCTTTGACCCATCTTGTCCCATTTTGACTGAGGGACGCAGGCTGCTACTTTTTTTGTTGCTTCACTGTATCAGAACTTTTTACAGAGCGGGAAACCATCAGTGTCTCCGTGTTAATATACCTGTTCTAGTCAAAACATACCTGAGACCATATTTTATATTTGCTTATAAATTGAGGTTGAGTTTGAAATAGCTTATTTGTTTCAAGGTCCATTAGTTAATTTGTTTATTCATTAGATGAGAAACGTGCAGTGATGTACAGGCACACAGGCCTGGTGTGCTGCCACGCGTGGTAAAATTATGGCTGGAGCAATTCAGTGATTTAGGTCGTTATTTAATTATGACTAATTATATTATATAACTAGGCTAATTATTTAGTTTATTATTATTGTTAATTTCACACACACCCAGAATTAAAAGTAATTAAATATATACAGCTAACTGCTACGGGCCTACCTGCAGGAGAAACCCGCCCATCACAGTCATGTCTCACTTCTAAATCTATTTCAATCATTTCATATTTGGACAAAATGATTCTGGTCAGCTCTGCTTTAATCCACATAACTGCAGCACAAACAGCATCACAGTGACAATTTCATATAGATCAGGATTTAGGCCATGACCACGTTTTGACTTTTATTTTAATGTTCATTCCCGGATCGAATCGATTATAGATTTTGTATTCGATCAGAGGAAATCTGCTTATAATTCTCTGAACTAAAGCAAACGCCAGTTTGACCTGTGTTTCCACTGTTGTGTCTTCATCTTTAATGTTAAAACTCACAGCAGGAGCATGATTCCTTTATTCTTCATTTGGTTTTCCAGGTTAAAACCTGGTTCCAGAACCGACGGGCGAAGTGGCGCAGACTCAAACAGGTGAGCATTTTTTTTTTACAAATGTCACATTACATTAAAATGTTCTTATTACACAGTCTTATTGCACAGCTGTTCAGGCCTCCTGGTTCTTAAAACCGTTTCCATCTCGATCAGGAGAATCCCCAGGGAGGGAAGAGGGAGGTGGACGATGATGGTTCCGCCGGGAGGAGTAATAAAGGGGACGAGACGACCGAGCCGACCGGGATCCAGAGCCCGGAGCAGAGACACACAGTCCTAGCCTGTGAGCCAGCGCAGGCGGGCCGCGGTGTGAGCTCCGCGTCCCCGCAGCAGACCCACACGGAGCTGGACTCTGACTCCGTGTCCGACGATTCAGACCAGGAGCTAGACATAGAGGACGACGACGAATTCACACGGAACCCCTAGTTCTGAAGCGCGAGCTCCACACTGACACTGGATCCACGGGGACATTGTGAGCTGGATGATGAAGATGATGACGAAGGGCACTGGATTCCTCTGACACCTGAGCCTGTTCATTCACTTTCACCTGCACAGGTTGATACAGTCTTTGACCCTGACTCTCTGTGTTAGACTTGTCTTTTTGTATATAAAGCATCATATTGTGCTGTATTTGTATTGATCGTGACTGTGTTCTGTCGACCAGTGAAAATGAATAGTAGGCTTATAAAAGAGTTTCTCTGTAGGCTGCTGTATGTGGTTTAACAGGATGAACGCTCTTGGTCTTTGCCTTAAAATGTCATATTCCACTAGGCTACATAATCAATAGAGCAAATGACGATTTGGCTGGTGATATCTATTAGAATATTTTTGTGATAAGAATAAATTTGTCACTTTTGGATGTAGCTGGAATTTGATTGTGATTTTTTATTTTTTGTTTCGTAAAATGGTTGCCTGCAGAAAAAAGGAAATCAATAAATAAAATCAAAATATTTAAAATTTTAGATAATTTATAATTTGGCAAGTAATTCAAATAAAATAATGAAAACAAATCAATAAAACGAAATAAATATAGCCTAATAAAAAAAATAAAAAAAGAACAAGAAGAACAAATGGAGTCTAAAACTAATTCAATACATGGTTATTATTTAAATAACCAAAATGACTGAGTTTACAAGGGAAACTAAAGCTTTAATGACACATTGTAAGAAAGTGATTTTTCATACAAACACAGTTAAAGCTCGTAATGTTTGTCACTGATAATAATGTTAAATATATTCAAACCTATTTAAAATGCCTGATTCAGTTTTTTTCAGACATTTTTGTAAACTGGGAACTAAGATTTTTGTAGTTTTACTTGTGTGTCCTGACCTGACTAGACACAATCATAAATCATTTGATTTCTTTATTGAATTCAGTAAAAGTATTTCTCACATTTTGGGTGTATGTTTTTTTTTTCTTTCCACTGGTTTAACTGGAGCCTGGTGGTAGTTTCCAATTTTTCATCCCATTAACTAATAATTCAGCTTCATTTAAAACAATGGCCGTTGTTACAAAACATGTAAATGTTCTAGATTTTTTAAATATGTTGCTTGTATAAAAATAATATACAAAAAGGCATAATGGAATTAATTCAAAAGAAGTAATTAAATTCTTTAGATAAACGCACCGATAAAACTGTGAAAAATTACAGGTTAAAATTCTACATTTAAATTGAACTTAAATAAAGGTTTAGGGTTTTTTTCAGCAAACTGTATCTAAAGTTTCAAAAGTTAATCACTATGTAAACTGTCTACTTTCATGATATTATATTATTATACCATTTATGGTAGTGGATTAATATTAGCTACTAATGCATTAATGATTTTATGTGTAGCTGGACACGGTGGAGCTAATGTTAACTTCTTAATCAATTACTTACAAAACCTTTAGAAATACATCAAAGTTTATAAGCTCATCGTATGGGTGATATTTTTAAAATGAAAAATAATCAGTATCACTGATGCATATATAGAATAAATATTATTTAAATATTATAATTAATAAAATAATTAATAAAATAATAAAATAATTACAATCATCACAACAGGATGTTATGGCTTACATTCATTTCAGTGTGCCCTCAGATTTGGATCTGTAGATCCTGGGAGCTACAACAACAACCTGTGACCTAAACAGCAAACTGTGATTGGTGAAAGAAACATCTGGAGCTACAGGCTCCTGCTCCGTCCCCTTATATATACTGTCATTTTAAAAACTCATACATAACACTGTGCCCAGTATAATGCTAAAAAGAGATTTGAAATTTGTTTTATGAATTAGTTTAATATTCTGGTTTGACAGATGACTCACTCTCTCCTGTTAATTTCAACGCCACCACCTCAGACCCTCTCAGTGTGCACTTTAGTTCTGATGAGCAATTTAAGGCCGCATTTAGAACAAGACTTGTTGAACTAAGTGTGATGATATTTAAATAAATCAATATAAAACTTGCTGCTGGAACACACACAGGTAGATGTTGTTGGAAACATAAATTTCCCATAGATCACTGCTCTTCATTCTGCTGTTTCACTGCCTCCCGATGTCCCGAGGAATCAAAGGCAGCCACAGATTAGCAAACAGTTTAGTCCATGTCAATCGTTGTCCCATCACCACCTTCATCTTCAAATAGCTTATCATTGAGCTCTCATGCACACACTGTGAGTGGGAGTTTTCAGTAAGTAGATTAGGTTAATGATTGAGTGAACCTCAGAGGCGCAGGGACAGCAGACAGATAGCAGGGGACTGATTGATAGTCATACAATATGTTCACAGTACTTTTTAATACGAGATGATTGGAGTTGTTGAGACCAACATTTACACTGAGAATATTTGGAAAACGAACAAAAACTCATTTTTAACCACATGTGATATTATTTTAAAGATTAAAGCTCATCGCTCCCATAACCTTGTTTGAGTTGCATTGCCGAGGTTCAACGGCCTCACACGTACAAGACGATTCCAAAACCAACAGTATGCACATTGATCTCAGCCTTTGTATTGTGTAATGGTTCACAAATTGTGCAGGGTAAAGTCAACAATGGGAGGAATAGCACACACAGTTGGTGGGTAAAATGTTCAGCAGATAGCCGGCTGGTTCCAGAGTGCCTGTCTGATCTGGTCAATTCAAACACACACACACACACACACACACACACACACACACACACACACACACACAAACAACACACGCTTTTCAGGAATAAGTGTATACTAAGCTACTTGTTTATCTGTGCCCGCAGCAACACAGGGCAAAGAAGGTAATGCGGTAGGTGACCTGTGTAAGTTGACATGTTTTCATCAGTGGTATTGTAAAATCACAGGTTATTTTAGGCGATAGATGTAATCAATATGTTACACATGAATTCAAGGACATTTTTTTAATCTATGGTTAAGACAAATACTGATGAACGTCATCAGGAAGTCGTCAGGTGAGCTGCTCAGAATGGACCTTTAATTCTGTTTATGTGGAGCATTTCATATCACCACTGGCAGGTAACACTGCCTCCTACAAATGATGATTACAAACCACTGACTGAATATATTTTGAGGTTTTTAATGAATTACTAATAGCAACTAAAGCATGGTTAAGGTGGTGGTCTTGGTTTACTACAGAAAAACTTGAAGCGTGTGACCAAGTTTAACCAAAGGGTTTTGGCCTAAATCTCACCACATGGATACAGGATGCAGCCTATGATGTTTGCAACACTTCCTGGACTGGAAAAAATGTTGTTGACGAACATAATCAATTACGTTTCCGCCCTAATGGCAAAACAATGTAGTATGTAAGACTCATTTTTTGGGGAAAGGGTTGTTCCAGGTTCAGGAAATTTTATGTTTTTAGATATTTTAAAAAGATGTCATGTTCTTCTGTGGACTGAAAACATTCTCTTACCTCTCAGAATCATGAAACCTTTTCAGAAAGCCAGCAGTTGTTTTCAGAATGCTTTGTCATTAAGTTACATCTTCAAGGGTCCTTCACTACTTAGAAATGTTCCTTTCTTAAAGCATACGTCTCTTTTTACTCTGTGTTTTTCTTATTGTCAATAAATCAAACCAAACAAAGACCCGAACTAACAGTGTGTGAGTGTGTCTCTCAACACTTTCTGACTTCCCTCCTCTGTCTGGGGCTCTCAGCTCCGAGCCCATTGTGTCCTACTGAAAATGTGAATCTATAAAAAACCACCTCTGAAATATATAGTTTCATTTTTAAAAAGTCCCAGTAATTTCCTTACACCGCTGCTCACAGTAGTTTTTATCAGAGAAACAGAAATAGTGCATTTGTGGGGGATTATTTTCAGCTGCGAATTAATCCACATTTGCTGCTGTATTGAGTATTAGGGGCAGCAGGTCAGTGTGTGTGGGACTGAGTCAAAATAAACTACAGTGTGTGTGTTCATAGTGTTGAAGGGACACGACATGGCTCACTGATGTGTTTTAATATGTGTTTTTGGAAACACTGGAACGCTGGCTCAGAATATAAAGATAAGATCAGTTTCAGTAGTTTTCATGTACAAATAATTGCAGACCATGTTGCCTCAGCACGGGTGATTTCTTCATCGAATGAAGTGAAACCATGACAGAAAAGTGACACTTATCTGAACCATAAATACACTGACCAAAATTATTGTGACCTAATCACAACCCTGAAGGACTGAGCTAATATATTTTAAAAATATTCAAAAGGTAAGGCAACTTTTCAGCTCTCAAACAGATGCAGATATCAGGGTCATCTGGGTTCTGATGGGGTAAAGTACTTTATTTGTCTGTAGCCGTTATCTGAAGTTAACCACTCTGATTGTCAACTGATTTTCTGATCAAGGAGCCGTGTATTATCTCTCTAATAGGATGAAACCTTCATACACAGGACGGTGTTTCTACAATCTATTAGCTGTGTATGTGCGTGTGTGTGTGTGTTGGTGTGTGTGTCTTGTGGTATTGGTGCACACAAGTTAATGTGTGGTTATATTTGAACGACTGAGGAATGTGTTGACTGTTGACCTTGGCCAAATGGAAGCCATTATCTCCCCCTGCTGAGGCCTCCCTCCCTCCGCTGAGCTGATAAATTAATGAGAGAAAACATCGCTTACATCGATACTAGTGTCGCCAGCAGCCACATAGACATAGAGAGGAGGGGGGAGAGGGGGGGGGGGGGGGGGGGGGGGGGGTGAGGAGGAAACTGAGACAGACATGGATAGAGATATCAGTGGCAAATATCACTGGTGAGACATAGGTAGGAAGAAGGAGGAAAAACAAACAAAAACAACAGAGAAATTTAAAAGAAACAGGAAACATTAATGAATGGTTTGATGCAAAGTCATATCCACGTGACCTCTGTTTCTACTTGTCTCACTACTATACAAGAGACTACTGCAGTCCCTGTGTTGAGTGTAATTTGTGTTTCAGTGAAAAGTGGATTACGGAGTCCTTTTGCTTCACTATCAGGAACTTGTATGAAAGAACACAGGCCAAACTGGCCTGTTACAGTCTCCACACTGCCTACAGGGGCTGTGCAAAGGCTCTGCTGCGCCGCTGCAACCTCTTAAAGGTCCTTATAGTCTAAAGGCAGATGTCCATATGTAGCTTGATTATAAAGCAGGTCTAGGTTCTATAGTAATACTGTGAAAGTATCAAAGCCTCAGTCCACAGAGAAATGCACACAGCCTGTATTCAGACACTGAGCCTTAAAACCAGCCATCAGGACTTCTGGAACTTTGTGATGTCACAAGAAGCAGTCACTGTTCTCAGCCACGCCCCAAGCCCCAAGCCCCGCCCACCTGGACCCACCATCCATCCTTGCAGGATTTGGTTTCTCTGACTGTTAACCTAAAATCTGCTATATTTTTATTGGATAACTCAGAAAACAGTCAGACAATCAGAAGAGAGGCTCAGAACCTTCTCTCTTCTGATTGGCTCACTGACCTGTTGTTACTAGAGCTCCAGAGAGAGCCGGAGCCTACATTGAGGTGGTTTTTTGTTGTTAAAATCACAAATATATCTTCTTATGGATCATCACTTTAAATAAACACTGTAAAAGAGAAAAATATGGACCTTTAATACCCTTAATTAGCATTTTGTATGTTCATATTTATTTTTCATGGCAGATTCGATCCTCCTGGATGATACCAGTCAGAGGGGTTTTGTTGCTCGACCTTCCACTTTGCAAACCTACAGAGGTTTTCTACATGCTGGACCACATCTGATCCAGACTAATTTATTTTGGTTTCATCTGACCAAAGAATGAGCTGCCAACATTCATCAGGCCTCTTTTCATGTTCTTTGGCAGCGTTCAACATGCAATCTTTTGTGCCACCTCATGAGTTATGGTTTTCCTCTTGTACTTCATCAACAGAGGTCGACTTCACGCAGTGTCCTTCTCGCTGTCTGATCACTGAAACACCAGTCTCCACAGATAATCCTCATGTCAGGAGCGCTCTCCGAGGACGACCTCTGCTCCCTCTGTTACTGGTAGTACGGCTCTTCCTGGACCTGCTAACCACTGCTGCAGCTGTGTTTCAGCTCATGGTCAGTAGCCTGCTGACGCTCTTGTTCCCTCTCCCACAGCCTGGTTTCTTATTGTTCAGGCAGTTGTTTCATGTGGAGCCACATTGCATTAGACACAGGTTATTTTAAAATCTTGTTCATTTGTTTAGCTTTCATCGAAAATCAGAGGTGTAATCCCTTTTGTTGCAGTAATCCATCTAACCTGTTTGTTTTTAAGATCAAATACCCTACATATCAGCTTTAAATAATACAATTATTGTAAGGTGTAATTTATCATTTTGAATAATTTAACATTGTCTTATAAGTTTTGTTGTATACTCTATTCTATGTCATACTATTATCTTTTCTCTTCTCTTCTACTGTACATTTAGACAGATACATACAGGATACATTAGAGCAGGGGTTTCCAACACATAGCTCGCAAGCTCCCAGTAGCTCATCCAATATAGTCTGTAACATGGATTCATAGTTCAAACCTTAAGCAACACAACTTCACTCAGTAAATCTACCTTCAACTTGAGCTGTGTTTTTTTCAGCCCATGTTAGTTTACATGTTGGAAACTGAAGTGTAGAGAATGATCTATTCTAACTTCCAACTTGGATTAAAGGAGCTTCTTTTTTTCTCTGCTTTCTAATCAGATTTAGTTTATTTGCAGTGGTGTTTTCATGTCTGTGTGTTCAGGTCTGACTGAATCATGACTCAGATATTTGACACAGAAATTGACACTGATGTGATGCCTCATTTGGTTTTGAGATGTTTTGGGTAAAAAAAAAAAGAAGTGAGTTTTGGATTTTGGTATTTGATGACTTGTTAAATGATCTTATTGGTGTAATTTGATCAGTTGAGTGTTTTGATATAATATATGAATAAATGTAACCAGTAATATAACACACGAGGAGCTCTCAGTCTTTTTATTCTGTCAAAGTAGCTCTCAGAGTAAAAAAGCTTGAAGACCCCTGCTTTAGACACATTATTTGCAGACTTCAGCTCAAACCTATTCTGTAAAATTTCTCCAAAAACAAATTTTATACAACAGACTATATGGAGCCAAGCACTACTGCCCATTCAAATTACCCAAAATATAAAAAGCAGCACTTTAGTGTTAGTATTAGTTTATTCATCAGTCATCATCACTTTGTTTCAAATGAATTTCTCATTTTGTAAAATCCTCTTCACGTTCACTTTGTAGGTTGAGTGTATCCGCCTGCCTCTGTTCAGCGTCCCATATGGTGAGTCAACAGTGTGGACTGGAGTTGTCCCAGAAACCACTTACTCTGTGTGTGAAAAGGATTCACATCGAGACATTAATCCCCAAAACAATGTTCCAATAGATAATGTGAGAGGGAGGCCATTTGAAGCAATGGAAAACAGGAGAGAGGTCCGGCAGGAGAGATTCATTCCTCTGGCAGCTAAGGAGATATCACTCACCGATTCATGGGTGCACTCAAGTGTACTATTTGCTTTTCAATTAGGCCATATCCAAATGGAAGATAGCGAGGTTTTAAAAGTATTCACATGCTAGTCAAAAGAGTACAGGATTTTCTGCCTCACCATCCAATTTAGATAGAGTCCATCTGAACAATTAGCTGCTCAAACAAGCTGCCGGAGCAGGGCACACACACTGATAATAAATAGCTATGGCCAAATGTTGCAAACATCCGAGTGAATTAAGGTGCTATTAGGGCACAAGTGACATTTTAGGAACAATATAAAAGGATATCTCCAAACGGAGGTAAGTGTGTGCAGGAAAGTAAAGACTTGTTGTATTTTCCACTGTGATAAAATCATAAAAATCAGACTCTTTAACTAGGTGTCTGGGATATTTCTTTCATTAAAATCCTTTTAAACCCCAATCACTATTTGCATAACATATCAAATCATTAACAATGAAAAAGGTTATCAGCTATATAAAACTGACAATATATAAAACACACAGAAGGACCTAAAATTCGGCTTATGTTACCAAAATGTCATAAACTAATCTTGGTCACCAGCTATGATCAGATCAACATGTTAGGGGCCACAGGCCTAAATCTTGTATAGGCCCCTGATTGAGTCCCCATGTTTCCAGGCCTCTGTGCAGGAGAGGATACATGGCACCTCCATCGTTTGCCTAGAGACCCTGAAACCTGCCAGTATTTGAATGCTGGACTAAACCTGGCCCCAGGTTTGATGTGTATCAGTTAGTTTGTGGTAAATGCATTAAACACAAGTTTATTTAGGAATACGGACATAGTTCAAATATTAACATTCAAAATTTCTTTGTGCTTATGAGATCCATCTGTCCATCCATCTGATATGGACCTGGCTGTATTGTTAATCCATTGCCCAGCTTTTTCCTCTGTGTGTGTGTGTGTGTGTGTGTGTGTGTGTGTGTGTGTATTTTTTGTGTGAGAGTGCTCTTGTCATGCTAGAAGCCTCGCGTGCCCCACCTCTAGGTCCCTCCTGACTGGCTGGACTTGTGCACCTGACCGGGTAAGTGGCGTCTGCTGGTTGGCTGTCTAGTTACAGCTTATATTTGGTGCCTGAGTTCCTCTGTGCTCCGGTGACAGACTGGGCAGCAGCATCCCAGTACAGAACCCAGAACCCATTCTCTCTTAGTTGTGATCTTTTGTCCAGTCTATAGTGCCAGTGTGAATATTATGAATAGAATGTTCTGGTGTGTTCTGCTGAATCTGTAGGGGTGAACTGCTATTTTATTTTTGAGCTATATCTTCCTGTTTTTATTTATCCTTGGGAGTTTGCTTTAGTTACTGTCTTTTCTTTCATTTGTTTTCACTTTGGGTTAGCCAGCACTTTTTGGGGCGATAGTTTCTTTTGTTTGTTGTTTTGGCTTTGGTTCACCCTGAAGTTGTTTTCAATATTTGGTTCTTTGCTTTTGGTAATAATAAATTACCTCATTGCATTGCAATTCAGTGCTGTGACTTTGGCTTTGGGGACTGGGGCGGATAAACTCCTGATACTTTTATACTTTTCATTTGAAATGTGTTTTCACTACTTTACATGGCCATCGAACAGCCCTGCACCCTGCTCCTGCTGCTTCTCTAAACTGGCAGCGCACTGATCTGAATCTCCTCCAGGTAAAACACTGAATATACCTCACACAACCTCACGTCACTTTATGTTTGTAGTAACAGCAGCACTTAGAAAGAGTCATCAACAGGAGGACATACACGCGTACATGTCATGGTTTGCCATGATGGACGATTTATGTTTGAGTTTTGTGTTATGTTTGCACTTTGAGTTTGGTCATTTCCTGTTTTATTTTGTAGTTAGTTTCCTTGTGTCTTTCGATGTTTGGACCTCATGTCTTTGTCCTGTTTCCCTCCTTGTTGATTGTCTGCCCCGCCCTAATGTGTTTCACCTGTGTTCTATCACCCTTGCCTCCCTTGTGTCTATTTAGTCTCTGTGCTCCCCTTTGTCTGTGTCAGTTTGTCTGTTCGAGTTCCTCGTGCTTCTGGTACCTGTTCTTGTCCCCTGTGTTACTCCATTTTGGATTTTGAGTTCTGTAAGTAAGGCACTTTTTTTTTATTAAAAGACCTTTTTCCACCAACTCCCTTTTTCGTTGTCTGCATTTGGGTTCAGTTTTTCCCTACCACGACAGTACATCCATGCCCCCATGTCATGTCTCACAGGGTATGATCCCTCACTGCCTTGAACACAGGACATTTAGCTTGACAGAGCACCAAGACAAACACATGCACAGATCGTACAGATATTATTACAATGAGTCATTTATCCCACACTGTATCAACAAGTCCAAAGTATCTCTCAGCCCACTCACTAGTGCGCATGTGTGCCTCATCAACTACTTATATTCATAGACACCAAACTGAGACGAGGCACCAGTCTGCAGGTCGTGTAGTTTGGTCACTTTGGGCAGGTGAAGTAGCGAACGATGTCTCGCTGACCTCATTGGACAAATTTCAAATCCACAAGTTCCCCAGTTGCCATTTCAGTTCACTGAATTAGAGCATAAGATTTATAGCATGTTATTAGCCAAGTGTATGGCACCATAACTTATGAGAAAACTGTATGATAATAAAGCCAGACTTACCACAGAAATCATCAAAGAAATGTTCAACCACAGACTTCATTCTGCTTCTCTGCACACACAAAGCCAGTGTTGTGAAGTGGAGTCACTGAATTTCAGAGGAAATGGATCCAAAGCATGGCTGAAGTGACCAGCCATCTTTTTATTACTACTGCTGAGTTTAACGGATACAGTCTAACTGTTGTCTTACTGGGATAGTTCAGGTTTCTCATTGAGAAATCTGTATCAGTCCTTTAGCCCCGCCCACTACCTGCTTGCTCCAGGTGGACAGGTGAAAGAGCAGAGAGTATTAATATGATCAGAGGAGGAAACATCAGAGAGACTCAGCCACATGTCTGAGCCTCAGTCAGACCCAGACTCAGGAGTTTATTGTGCATCAAATCGGTGACTAGAAGACATATCAGACCAGTAAGTTATTTCTTTATGTTGTTTGTTAGCTTGTAACTGGCAGCGGCTGAAACAGTGTTAGTGGTTGTGCTATTGCAAACTCTCAGTCTCTGTACTGACAAGGTTTGGGTGACAGGTGGAAGAGCACAAGTACATATCCAGATAGTTAGCCTTAATAGGAACATCAGAGAGACTCAGCCTCAGTCAGACACAGACTCAGATGAGGAGTCTGTTGTGACCAAAATTGGTGACTTGCAGATGTGTTAGAATGGTTAGTGTACAAGGTTTCGGGTTTATTTCCCCCCCCCCCACTGCCGCAAGTTGACAGGACTGGTTCCAAAGGTTATATGATGTATCAGAGCTCCAGGCTAATTTTTTTCACCACCGTCCAAAACCATCCCGGAAAACAACTTTCATCAATTTGACAACACGTGCTGCAAATACTCACACTAAAGAGAGATGAACCTGGCTGGGACACACTTGTTGTTCAGTGCTTTTTACTTCAAATATCACAAAGCAATCATTCAGATGGTGACAGTGAGAGAGATGGGTTGGATGCCTTCATGGTACGTGCTCTACCAGGTGAGCCCTAGCTGCCCCCCCACCCCCAATTCAAAATCCTCACATGTCTCAAGTACTGGACGGAAACGGTCCATGAAAGCATTCAGGTCAGAGATGCCAAATGTTGCCGGACTGGTGGAGTCTTCTGGCCAGTTGGACAGGTCAAAGAACGTTGCCTTCAGAACACCAGTCTCCAGACTCGCTCTGACACAAACTCACAGAGCCTGTTGGTGAGGCGAAACTTGAGGGTGTTGAAGTTGTCATCATTATGCCAGGTTTTGCACCAAAACATTTCAGGTGTCGTGCTGAATGATAGTAACTATAATAACAGCATGAGAAGACACGTGTTGAAATCACTAGTCTGTGCTTGGTTCAGTTTGTCATTTGCCGAGTGATAGTATAAGAAATTCATTTAAAATTGTATATGGAATCCCATTTGTCCTGGAGGCATCCTGGGGAGATTTCTGTTCCTTCCAAACACATTTTCTGTCGTTCCTGGGATGATGGGACGTTGTTAGTCTCAAGTGCTGTGTATGAAACCCTGGCTGTCTGAATCTGTTTTGATGAGACTGTCATTGCTTCACTGCAGTTATAGGCGGAAATACTCAGTCATGGTGTTGACTGATTATTTCACTCATGTCTTGTATTATATAAAAAAACATCATATGGATGTTAACAAGGTTAAACACTTGAATCACTTGACGCTTTCATTGGAGGGGGTCTTTAAAATGAATCTTTTCTCCAGTCTCTATGCACCATATATATTTTGGTTATAACACGTGTCAGTTGTAACACTTCTAATTCCTCCAATCAGGAACAAGTTATGAATCACGTGATTCACTTTAGACTGTCAGAATGTAGAAGTGCTCCACTATAGAGAACACAACTGTTTATACTTTTGTTTCCATCAAACATTTGTTCCCAAGTAAAATGGAGGAGATCTTGATGATTGCCGTCGTATTTTCCTGTCCTTTACGGAGTGTCCCTGTTTGCTTACAGAGACTTCAATTAAAAAACAGTGATGCATGGACAAAGGTGTCTAACATTGTAGGCATTCCAGCTGAGATGGTGAATGTAGCTTATAATATATTTTGTGAAAATGGAAGGGAATTGCTTGCAGAAATGTCAAAAATGTTACAAGCGTCTCCCCTGCGCTGGCTGTGATTAGCTGCAGTGAATGAAAAGCCAGTGACAGGCTGAGATAGTTAAGGAAGACAGGGAGCATTGAGCTAAATGTCCTTTACCAGACCTCATACAAACTCATACAAGCTCAAACAACACACACACACACACACACACACACACACACGACCACTGGCCTTTGCTTATTAATGTGGGGTTTCAGGAAACTATTGCTGCGCTGATGTTTCCAGCTATAATGTAACTGGCAGAACAATGCAGTGTTAATTTGTTTGGTTTCCGGGTAAGGACTGTGAAAACAGTGATGGCCACAGAGACAGGAAAGGACATTAATAGATGAAGGAATGCTGGGGGTGGGGGTGCTGGGCAATGTCCATGCTGGAGGATGTTGGACAGAGAGAGAGAAAGTTAGAGGACAGCATTGCACTAGAGTGAATGACCATATTGCAGTAATAAAGAGTGTAACATGCCTCCACCTCTGGAGTACATATTATACAATGAATGACTTTACTGTCATCATCTCCTAAGCTAAAATGACTCTGAAGAAAGTAAAAAAGAAACTTCATCTCTGTAGAAAGTTATGAAGCTTTGAAGCTCCATCTTCATTTCTGCCTCCAGACCAGCCAGTTAATGGATTCTCAATCTATTGACTAGTGCAGTGGTCACCAACCACTGGGCCATGAAAAATTCGCTACTGGGCCACACGTAAAGAAACAATCAAATTTTTTTTTGATCGGCAAAATATAACAACTGTATGACAGGAGGCTATTTAGAGCTGCCACGATTAGTCATCATGCAGCTAGTCACTATCCACTGCTTTTTACTTTCTATTTATCATTTATGGTTGCACTGCTTCTCTGTCCTCTGCTTTCTGGGCGAGGGGTGGAGCTGCATACTCAGTACACACACACACACACGCATGCACACACACACACACGCATGCACACACACACATGGAGTGAACTGCAGAGCTGAACAGTGTTGTGCCAGTTCACACTTAAAAATAACTAGTTCAAAGTTCAGTTCATACAGATGGAAATTAACTAGTTCACCTTAATTTTTAAAAATTTTGAACCAAAATCCAAAAATGAACTAGTTCATGTTCATTTGTTCCTTTTTTTTTTTTTTAAATAAATAGGCCACTATTCTCTTTGAATAGAACCTCCTTCTACCCATCCATCACCAGCCCCAAATCATTCCCACTCCCAAACTAAATGAAATATTGTACACCACTGAAGAATCAGACATGAGTTACATTTAAAATCCGTATATAAATATAATCCGTCTTCACTTGTTTGTTCATAAAACTGCTTCAAATGCTCAAACAAACTGGCTTCAGTAGTAGATGCGTCTGTACTGTACCACATTCAATGAATGCATTCATGCACAACACTGGAGCAGAGGATGTGCTGGACACAGAACCAGGTGAAGTAAAGATAACTGGATGATTACTCAAGTTAAAAAGTAAAAGGCCAAAAAGAACTTTATCAAACAATGTGCTGAACAAGCAACAAACAGAAAAGAGACATTGCCATTTATTTTGTCCACTGTCTCCCGGTGTCTTTTACACAACAAAATGCATGGGTTAAGCTAATAGAGAATTGTTATGGCCTTGTAATAATAACAAAAAAGGTCAGGTATCACTGGACTTGTGCATGTGTAATTGTCAACTAGCATGTAGGTCACTGTTCTCTGATGTTACACTGAGCCAGAACAGCACCAAGAGCCTGAAACTGAAGCAGCCATCATTCTAGTCAGTATTTATACCTATGTTTTTCCTACTGAAACATGTCAAAATGTTGATACCAAGAATTGATACCAAGATTTAGCCTACATATGTGTTCATATAATAATAATAACAATAATAATACATTTTATTTATAAGTGCCTTTCAAGGCACTTAAGGACACCTTACAATGCACAGAAAAAGATAAAAAAACTAGTAAAAGGCATAAAATACAGAATAAAGTAAAATAAATGTAATTGTATAAAATAAATATGATGCTGGTGCTGGAGTTAAAGAGAGCAGGCAAGCTTCAAGAGGTGTGTTTTGAGGTGGGATTTGAAAACAGGAAGAAAATCAATATTACGGATGTCGTGTGGAAGGGAGTTCCAGAGTCGAGGGGCAAAACAGGTAGTAAGACGGGCAGGAGGTAAAGTGAGATTAGTGGAGGAGGAAGATCTAAGAGTACAGGCATGTGTGCAAGGTTGAAGTAGATCGGAGCGATATGGAGGTGCTAGGTTGTGAAGTGACTTAGGTGAGGAGCAGAATCTTGAAGTCAGTACGGTGTTTAACAGGAAGCCAGTGCAGTTGCTGAAAAACAGGAGTAATATGTTCTATTAAAGGGATTCTGGTAATGATACGAGGTGCTGCACTCTGAACAAGTTGGAGTTTATGGAGGAGTTTATGGGGAAGACCAGAGAGGATAGAGTTACAGTAATCAATGTCAGATGTGACTAAGAAATGTACAAGAATAGCAGTGCTGTGGGTTGTAAGTGACCGACGAAAGCGATTGATATTACGTAGATGGAAGAATGCAGCCAGGGTGATGTTATTGATGTGTGCTTCAAAGTGCAAGGTGCTGTCACGGATGACACCCAAACTCTTAACCTGAAGGAAGGAAGAACTGTGACATTGTCCATATTTAATGAGAAACTGCTGGGTTTGGCTAAAGTGTGTTTGGTACTAATGAGGAGAACCTCTGTTTTATCATGGTTGAGTTTGAGAAAGTTGGATGACAACCGTGATTTTATTTCTAGCAGACAGTCAGAGAGGGAAGAGGGTGGAAGGGTGGAGTTTGGCTTGGTAGACATGTAGAGCTGGGTGTCATCAGCATAACAGCGAAATTCAATACTGAATTTCCTGAAAATGTGTCCAGGAGGCAGAAGGTAGATGATGAATAGATGGGGGCCTAAGACAGAGCCTTGGGGAACACTGGTGGTAAAAGGGCAGGACTGTGATCTGAGATTCTTTAACTGAACAAACTGAGTGTGACCAGATGTACTATATATGATTTAAAGCAGGTATGAGGGGTGCATCTGCTGGACAACCAGTCCAGCAGATTATTATGGGAAATTGATCAAAGGCTGAGCTCAGATCAAGGAGTACAAGTATGGTTATTAGTCCAGAGTCAGCTGCCATCAGCAGGTCGTTGGTGATGGCTGTCTCTGTGCTTTGAATTGGGCAAAATACAGACTGAAATTGTTTGTACAGATGGTTATTGGAAAGGTGAGAGTGAACCTGAGCAATGACAGTTTTTCCTAGTATTTTAGAGAGGAAGGGCAGGTTTGAGATTGGACAGTAGCTGTTCAAATTGTTGGGGTCTGCACCAGATTTTTTCAGGTTTGGAGTTATTTCACCTGATTTGAGAGATGATGGAGATGGAGGGAAGACAGACTTTCACCAGGTGAGTTGGAAGAGGGTGTAACTGGCAGAGATTTCGATAACAGTTGGGAGTTTGAAATTAGCAAGAGGAGAAAGAGGGGGGTTGTACAATGCTGGACAAGGTGAGCTGTGAATCATATTTCCAGGTGAAGTCAATTGCTGGTGAATGTTCTCAATTTTGGCATTGAAGAAGTCTATGAAAGTGTTACATTGAACAATGCACTACATATGCTGTGGGAGAGTATCAGGCGGCCGAAGGATGTTCTTTACAGTGAAAAAAAGCTCTTGTGTTCCCTTTACCAGAATTAAGTCTGCATAATAAGACACACACACACACACACACACATTTATTATATATATATGTGTGTGTGTGTGTGTGTGTGTGTGTGTGAGTGATCGTTATATAGTCTTATATCTTTCAGCAACAAACACATTTTTATGTTAGGTAGAAATACAGTTTGTCTAAACCAGTGTTTCCAATATGTGGGCCCAATGTGTGAATGGTACTGCAGGTGGGCCCAAAAGATAATTTACAATAAATATATTAAAAAATTTTAATCTTAATAATTATAATAATAATAATAATTAAATTTTTTAATTAATTCAATATTTACATTTAAAAAATAAACAGCAATGGCATTAACTTATTTTTTATTATTCATTTAACTTACCTATTTTTGATCTGGAATATCTTATATCTCATAATTGGGGGTGAAGCTAATTGATGGAATACCTCATCATTGGCAGGGAAAGAGTTAAAATGGGGCGGTGGCTATCAGAAGATCAAAATTAATCAGTGAAAGGGAGACATGGAAGATTGTCGACCAATGAGAATTTGGTTGGACGAGAGCATATCGACCATATCGTCCGTCTTGTGATTAATATCTCAATAACACCTTGAGGGAATTTCTTCAAATGTGGCACAAACATTCACCTCAAGGAAAAACCGAGAAGATTTTAGTGGTCTAAGGTCAAAGGTCAAGGTCACAGTGAGCTCACAAAATATGCTTTTGGCCTTGTAAACGTGATATCTCTACTTTTCAAGGGAATCTCTTCAAATATGGCACAAATGTCCACTGCTCAACTGATATTTTGGTGATCAAAGGTCAAAGGTCAGTGTGACCTCACAAATCACTTTTTAAACATTATTCAAGTAATTATGACAAATTTTCATGCAAATGGTTCATATTTTATATGACTCTGGATGAACAGGGATGTAACCTGAAACTAGTCTGCACGGCAGAGGCTCCGCTAACATCCTATTCACACCATGGCTCCTGAATGATGCGCACAGACTCTTAAGGACCTGACTACCATTTTATACTGATTTTTGTTGAAACACTTTGTACATTGTCATCTTCAAAGACAGCCATTTGAATGACAAAAAATCTCCTGGTGCCTATATGTTGTGAATTTATTTGTATCTAGGTTTCTGACTTCAGTGGGCCTGTAAAACTGCACTGGAGAAAAAATAAATGATGAATTCTGGTGTACTCATCATGGTACCTACAGCAAAACTATTTTTGTCCAATAAATATCTGATGTTCCTCAGCCCAGCGAGAACAGTTTGTCCTCCTGCTATCCTCTGAGCTTCTCAGGAAACAGGATCTTGAAAGGTGAGGGGGACATATCCAGTGGAAGTTATGTCTTTGAGCTAGTGCCATCCATGGATGTATTAAGAAAGGTTCCATCTACATAGCCTTCATTTTCTTTACACTGCAGACATGTTTGTCTTTATTTGGGCGTGAGTTCATAGAAACACACAAATGTTATCCACATACACAAAGTGAAATTGAATGTGATGAAGTCTTTTGTTTTTTTCGGCCACATGTTCTCGCAGGTTCTCTTCAGCTTTTCTCTCTCACTCCTTTGACCTCTGTCTCTCCAAGTCTTTGTCTCTCTGTGTGTCTCTCTGTCTCTCTGTGTTTCTCTGTGTTTCTATGCATGTCTCCTTGTGTGTCTCTTTGTCAATTCAATTCAATTCAATTCAATTCAAAATAGCTTTATTAGCATGAACAAAAACATGTTATTACCAAAGCAGTTTACAGATTATAAATAAATAAATACATACAGTACAATAATTATTAACATTGATTTGATTGATTGATCTCTTTGTCTCTTTCTGTCTTTGTATCTCTTTGTGTCTGTGTGTATCCTTTGTGTCTCTGTGTGTGTCTTTGTGTCTGTGTGTGTTTGTGTGTGTGTCTCTGTGTCTCTCTTGTGTGTCTGTGTGTATATCTCTGTGTCTGTATGTGGCCTCTGTGTCTCTCTGTGTTTCTGTGTATCTGTGTGTGTGTGACTCTGTGTGTGTGTGACTCTGTGTGTCTCTGTGTTGAGTCATGTGGACGTTCTTCCTCCACAGTCTGCGGCAGTCTGAAGTCAGTGATGGCACCCAGAGGATTTGCCTATCAGTAACAGCACATGGTCTGTTCAAAAACAACAAGCTATCTAAGAGCACACATGTGTCTGCAGGGCGTTTGACTTCGCTGCTTTACTGAACACCTTGTGTGTGTGTGTGTGTGTGTGTGCGTGTGTGTGTGTGTATGTGTGTGTGTGTGTGTGTGTGTGTGTATATATATATGTATATATAAATATGTGTTTGTGTGTGTGTGTGTGTGTGTGTGTGTGTGTGTGTGTGTGTGTGTGTTTATGCATATCTGTGCCTCTCTTTCACTTCCCCATTCTAAATGAATGCTGAGCGAATTTCACAACAATGACAGACTGGATTAGCTTGCACATATTGTCAGACACACATACGAGCACGCTGACGAGGTTGAGACCATGACAACTTTTAAAGGGATTCTGACGACTTTCAAACCTAAACTAAAGAATACTTTCAGGTGCTGCACAGCCCTCATTTGACACAAAATATTTTTTGAAATATTACAAATATTCTGAGATATTAAGAAATATTATGGGTTTATTGTGTACTTTTATAATATTACATCATTTTGTCAAAAATATCATGACTTCTGTCTTATGACTGAGCCTCTACTCCATCATAATAAAATGCAACATCTGTATGAACTGCAGCACCAAATGCACTAAACACTGGAATGTGACTAAAGCACATACTCAAAGAACTGATCAAATACTTTGCCTCACCTCCAGTCTTCTGTTAAAACTTGCACTCAAGGATCACAAAGACTGCAGATGACAACTGACTGACCATCAGCACACATGGAAGAAAAGGAAAAAGAGAGAGAACGAGGGAAAGACAAAAAAAGGACAAACAACACTAAATGGGTGAAATGGTCAACCACATATTTACAGTTGGTTCCTGAATGTCATCATGTGTCAGGTCCCCTCTACTGTAGCACTATTACAATGTCATATCTACTGTATATACAGTGGTAAAACGTGCAGAGTACAAGTCAGACACTGCAGTAAGATGTATGAAATCACACATCATGGATCTGCAGCACTGACCGTGGGACCATGGAAATTTTTTATGCAAAATCTTTTAACTGTTTCTGTGGTTGACCAGTAAATACTATTTTAAATATGTACTGTTCTCTCCTGTATATAGTCTTATTAAATAAAGAGTAGATTTACTCCTCTTAGCAGCGAAGCCCACAGATTACAGTAATACTGAGCCGATGGTGAGGTGCTTTACATAAAACTTCCTGCTGTTCTGGGTTTGTTCCCCCAGTTTCTTACCACATCTGCTGTGCTCAGAAAAAACCTTCATCATTACAAGTTTAGAAAACTATAAATAATTTCTCTTCAGAGGATGAATGAGCTTTACTGATTTGATTCTGACAACACACACACAATCTGATCTGATTTGAACTTTGTCCATATTTGACCTGTATTTGGAAGGAGTGGTATGACACAATGGAAAGCATCAGTATTTGTATCTTTTACTGTATCTAACAGACCAATGACAGAATAATGAGCACTGATATTGATTTCACCCAGTTTTATTCTTTGAACAGAATGTATGACCATGGGTTTCAAACACTTTCTGTAATAAAACATCTGAAAACAAAAATCGTATCAGATGGGGGACCCTGGGACAAAATCTTATCAAATAGGCATCCATGGTCTAATTTGTGATGAAGTTTGAGAACCACTGCTCTAAATGCTTCTGTAATTAAATATTTTCTTCAGATCTACATATTTTATGTGTTTGGATAAAACTTTTTTACAGGTTCACAAATAGTGATACGCAGCCGGCAGTCAAATTCCATCTGAACATCATTTCACAGGCTGAGAATTTTTTAGAGCCTGTCTTTATTCTACGCAAGTGAGAGGAAGGCCATTGTCTCTGTTTGACTTCCTCCTCTTAGTGTTTGATAAACCTGTGTGGCAGGATGAGCTTGACCTCTTCTTTCAGGGGAAAGAGGTGAAGAGGAGTGCAGACAGAGAGACTACAGGCGGACTGCAGCTCCACTGTGTGTCAGGATACATGTGGTAAATTTATGTCCTTCTTAAGTATAATGTTTATATTCCAATGAAAGTCACCTTGTTCAGTTAGACATTTGTACACTTCCATAACCACAGTCTCTTCACTGAACACGTCCAGCATGAGCTCAGGTCACCGTCTTTAAACCCCATCACTCCACAAAGACAAATATCTGGAAAGAGAAACATGTAAGACTTCCTCTCTTCAATTCAATTCAACTCAATTCAGTTCAATTCAATTCAGTTCAATTCAATTCAATTCAACTCAATTCAATTCAATTCAATTCAGTTCGGTTCAATTGAATTCAAACTTTATTTGTTCCCAAAGGGCACATGGAGTAGACATTAAAAACACACAAAATACACAAAAAAAGAACACAACCAGAGCAAGACAAGTGCATCAGTGCATAAAAAACAATCAACAACCATGCAAAACAATAACCTTTAACATTATAATGAGAAAGACAAGAACAAGGAAGCATGACATTACTAGTGCAAATATGAAGTATATGAGCATGGATAAATAACAGCAAAGTCCAATGGCAGCAGGTCAATGTGAAAGTCACTGTATGAGTTTGTGCACACTCTCTGCCTGTTAGCTTTGTAGAAATAGAAAAATCATCCACCAGAACTTTGAGATAACATCCCCTAAACCTTATACATGTGTAAAAACGTGAGGAGGAAAAGAAGCAATGACTAAGAAAGAAAGAAAGAGAGAGAGAGAGATGGATAAAGGGACAAGAAGTGTGTATGCATATATCCACTTGAAGGAGACAGGAGAGAGCGCTGACGGCCTCTGAGAGGTTTATGTCTGCTGAGCAATAATCATGCATGTCTGATGTGTGTGTGTGTGTGTGTGTGTGTGTGTGTGTGTGTGTGTGTGTGTGTGTGTGTGTGTGTGTGTGTGTGTGTGTGTGTGTGTGCGTGTGTATGTGTGAGCCAGTGTAACGGGTGAATGTCGTTGAGTAAACCAGACACTGAGAGAGACACTCAAACACCCATCAGAGCTTTTTGTTCTGCTGAAAAGAGCCTCTCTACAGAGACACACATCCACCTTTTCAAAGCCAAGCCCACTGACCATGACTGTTACCTCCAACGGCACAAACCTGGCAGCTCCTTTCACTACAAGCTGCATTTAAATAAACATGTTTAGGCTGTTGTACAGTGTTGAATTTCACTATCAGATCACTTCAAACTTATCAGTTTACATCACACCTGCAGTCCCTAAGGCTGCAGCCAGTAACACAAAATAATGCATTAGCTGTTTCAGTTCATTGTAGACTGTTTCCCATTCACTTTAAAGGTACCTAAGACCAGGGCCTAACTACATGTCATATAGTTTTTTGTTTTTTTTTTGTAATGTTTTTATATTTTTACCTTTCATTATAAATAAACTATACTGATTAGATATGGTGTAACAGGTGGTGTATATATACTGTGTACACATGTGACTATATGCTGATAGTTGAAATGTTTGGAGATGACCAGGCCAGTGGGCTCCACATGTTCTCTATGGCTCCCTCTGCAGGTCAACATCAGTCCACTGAGCTGAGCTGTTTAAGTAGTGTAGTGGACAAAGAGTTCAGAGTGTATATCATATACACAAACTTCTGCTGATAGTAAATTTGCAGAATATACAAGAAACAACTGACAACACTTTGACCCTGCAACTGTGAGAAAAAAACTGTAACTTTTAAATATTTATCAATATTCATAATTTAAAATGAAAAGTCTGAGACTTTTCTATCTGAGGTTTCATTTTTTATGTTAGGTTATGCTCGCTGGAGTTCTCATGCTGCTGGTAGTGTTGGAGTACAAAATGTAACTTAGGTGGAAAGAACAGTCTGAAGACGATGATGGTGATGGGGAGAGGATGGGTCGAGCAAAAGTATGTCTGAAAAACATAAGTCATACTGAAAGAGCAGCATCCACCAACCAATTGGTTCAAGGGATGGGCAGAAAGATGATTGGCCAGATATGATGATGTCAAAAAGTGTGAAGGACAGAATAAAGGTTTAAGTTTCAGTTTTTAATTAGGTTTAAGTTTTGCACTTGACTCTGACCTCCTCCTTGGAACGCCTCGGGATTCTCCCGGAGGAGCTGGTGGAAGTGGCAGGGGAGAGGGCCGTCTGGACCTCTTTGCTGAGGCTGCTGCCCCCGCGACCCGGATCCGGATAAGCGGGAGACGACGAACGAACGAACTTGACTCTGACATCAAACTCCCTGAATGAGACGAAGCAACCCAAACATGATATGTCCTCATAGTGACGCAGCCCAGTTTCTACACTGTGGTGACTGAACAAGACCAAGGGGGTTTTGCTGTGTTACTGGCTGTGTGGAGGAATATATCAGGTTCAGCTGGAACTTACAGAGCTTTATAAAACATCTGAGTGTTGAGCTGGACCTGAAGCTACATCAGAACGAGCACAGGCTTGGCTAAACTGCAGCTAAACCATATGTATGATGGACTTGACTTATGAGCCCCACCTCACAAAGGTGATTCAGAAGTCATTATTTTGATAGAATGGTAATTCACTTCATTTCATTTTACATTTACATTTTACTTTACAGTTTTCAGATTTCTAATATTCTGTCTCTGCTGACTAGGCAGCTGGGAAAAGAAATGGCATCCAGAAATAGTACTGCAACAACAGAGTACGTTTTACCAGTTATTTTCTGGTTTTATCACAGAATTCAGATTTAATCAGTCTATGCAAATGCAGTTCAGACCATTAACCACTTTGCCTCCTTCTTGCAGGTACTGAACTTGTACTGCTACATTAGTTTTTTACATGGTTGCTGTGAAAGCCAAAACAAAAAAACATCAGAGAGAAATAGGAAGAGGGAGAGATGGAGAGAAGGAGGGAATAAGAGAGAGCAACTCAGAGAGAAGGAGTTAAAATCTCAAAAAATCTAAATGTTTCAAGTAGTTTTGCATTAAGCACAACTCCCAGTGAGTCCAGTACAAACTATTGTTTTTTTTTATGTGCAAACTTCTAAATGTGAGCGGCTTTTGGGGTGTTTTCACACCTGTGCTTTTTAGTCCGCTTGAACCAAACCCTGGTTCATTTTCCCTCTTGGTACGAAAACAATCTCAGTCCGGTCCCAAACGATCTCTGGAGTGGTTCAGTTTCGGTGTGAAAGAGTTCTGAACTTGAGCACTAGCAGGCGAACTCACAAGTTTGAGCTTAACGGTTCCCGTAACCTTCTTACTGTGTTTACTTTGCTGCTCCTGCCAGATAACATTCTCACGTGGTTTGTAATGATGCATTTTGGTTCATTTAAATATTTCCCTGTGTGAAAGCAAACCAAACCTACAAGTTGACAAACTCATCAACTGAATCAGACCAGAGCAAACAAACTTTAGGTGTGAAAACAGCCTTAAAGTATTTCAGGTTTTTTAGTTTTGGGCATTGTGCACCTTTCATGCCACAAGAGTACAGGTCACACTAACATGACCTACCAGTGTCGAGTGAAAGTAAAACAGTATGTTTCATTATCCTCTGAAGACATGAAGATACAGTCTGCATGAAGAAGGTGAATCATGAAATCAATAAGCGTTTTTATTTAAATTACTATGATAATTGTGTTGAAGCTGTGTATGCATTTTTACAGTACATCAGTAAAACTCAACCAACTTGCATGTTGTAGGAAAAAAAACCTGGAGACAAGATAAGTATTTAAATCAAAATGCAAAACCAGTATTTACACAGAAGCACTAAAAGTTGTGTAGCCAAACTGCAGCAGTGAGTCTCTCCAAAGCCTGCAGGCAGCAGGAATCAGGAGTAACATCCACATAACAGGCCAACAGGCTAATAACAAGCACTAAGTCTACTGTCTGACTCTGTTACATGAATGAATGTAGCAAGTGCCAAAGCTACTGTAGCTATTGTTGTAGTTGTAAACTGCAATATGAAAAGGTCTTGTTGTTTCTGATGTGAGTATTTGTAACAACCTACAGTAATAAAATCACCATGGAATCTGTAAGTGTCCTGTGTAAATAACAATTAGACTATAATGTAACAAAATTACATAAATATACGCTCACTTATCGTTTTTTTTGGAACACCAAGCTAAATCTAATAATCTGTAATAAATCCTCCCTCACGCAGGTTCTAATGTTCAGTTTGTGTTTAAACTCATCTGTGTGACCATTCTGCAGGATGTAGTTTGTACTGTTGTTGAACTATATTGCATTATACAAAGAGTATGTCTGTTGTTCACCCTGCACTCACTGATTTCAATGTGGTGGATGAAATAATAGGAACACCTGTCAACATAACACAATGCAGTTCAACAGCAACACAAACTACATCCTCCAGAATGACCATAGTGGGTGAGAATGTCAGATCACCAGTTTCAGAAAATTACAGAACATTGTGCACCTTTATTATTCTAATTGGTACATGGAGTATGGTGACCACATGTCATTTCCAGCATAGCTGTAGTCTTGTAGTCTTGTGAGGATATGTTCTTGTTTTATTGTTTAACCATGCTAGGCTAACATTTTTCCCTGCTTCCAGTTGCTAAGTTAACGTTAACACACTCAGGAGGCATTTTTCCTTTTTTCAATTTGTTGTCAAAGTACTGTATCACACACTAAGAATGTGATCCAGTGACCCCCTGGCCTTGCCTGAAACATCTGGACAACCTCCCTGGCTTTAGCAGTGGACTGTCCCCATCCCATTCCCGGATGTCCTTCAGTGCTATTTGTTTAGAGTGTAACTTACAATGGAGGTCAGCAGTTGTATAGCAGCCCGTACTGCAGACAGACTCAGGAAGCGGACAGGAAGCTGACAGAGCACGGACAGGAAGAGCACATGGAGAGAAGAATAGGCACAGTGATAGTTCACAGTGAGCCCTCACTGCTGTGATCCATATATCCTCCTCTTTCAAACAGGACATATGAACACAGGTTATTTCTCAGTATGAATTATAAATCTTCATGTAGACAGTTTGTAAGGGTTGCCTATTGAGGTGCTTCATCATGCTCACTGAATAAACAAAGCTACAGTAAAGTATTGTCGTGGTTTGTCACATGGACACAACCAATCACAATAAGCTTCAGATTCTACTCATAGATTAGGATTAACTAAAGCAAACCTTAACCATAGTGGTGTCTGACCAGAAAACACCTATATGGGTTGTTTTGAAAGGTAATGACAAACTGTATATTCTGTCAAGAATTAAAATTGGTTCTTGGCCTCAGAAACAGATCAAGTCCAGTCTTGTGGTCTTTGAGAGATGTGACTGAAAGCTTCAGGAAAAAAGTAGCAATAAAAAAAGTAGCATTAAAGGAGCTATTTGAAAGTTTTGCTAATATAGCCAACATTAGAATGAACAGCTGTTTACTTACAAGTCTAAAAGAATTGTTGTGAGTTCAGCATCAAACTTCAGTCCTTTACTCACCAAGAGCTGTCTCCAGCGGTGGAAAGCAACCATCTTGTTTTGCTTCTATTTTTGATTTTGATTTTCTTCCACTGAAGTTAGCATGCTAACCAGCTAACCCTGTCCCAGTTGGACGGTCTTGTCACTTTCCAATACCGAGTCATTGTAGTGTCCAGGCTGCCCTGAAGACGTAGCGCTGCGCTCAGAGGATGTATTATGAAGTTTTGTCTTGTAAACGCAACTAGAGGTTAAGCTCTTGTAAAGACTGGTACACACAGTTAATGCTAACGTTCTTTTTTTTTCTCTAAGTATGTGTTTTGTCATGAAATTCAAAGCACCTGTGAGATCTGATTTACACTGAATCTACCCACGCTCCCTCAGCCTCTTGATACTGGCGTAAGTCAAATCATTCTTCAGTAATTAAAAGGGGCTTGAACTTGCTGCTCAAAATCACAGATGTTCTGGAGGGATGTCCCATGTCAGGAGCTCATGGTAGTAAGGTGCTTGGATATCAAATAAAAGGAAGTCGTAAACTGGATACTAACTTTCCCTTGGGTTTACCTACGCATGCTCTCGCTCTCTCTCTCTCTCTCTCTCTCTCTCTCTCACACACACACACACAATCCCACCGCCCTAAACATCTTATGCACTTATGCAACCCCCCACCTAAATGCATGACCTGCCACTTAATGCATAGTACATTAATGATAATGAGTAAAAGACGCATTCATTCACAAACTCAACCAGGAGACGTTTGAAGTCTTACATTCGTGTCATAAAGTAATGTATCAGACACATGACTTACAAACTCAGTTTTATGTGCTTGTCATACACAAATACTTTGCATACTTCTTTAACATTTAACTTAACCTGAAACTTCATAACTGCACTTACCAATGTTGTTGGGTTAGCGGTTATCTCCTGTAATTTCAATATTGATGACATTATAAACATGCCATAAGGGACATGAGGGTTTATAGCTCACGGTCACCACAAATTCACACGTCAGTTAGAGGGGTGCTGTTTACCTCAATGAGAATGGGGAAGAGGAGGGATGGCAGCACAGAATATTTACAGAGTCCGAGTGTTTTTATTAAAATGACATCTACAGACTGTAAAACAGGGGAGGCTTGGCTTCCCTTGGCCTGTGGGAGAAAACGCCACTAAGCAGAAGTCAATGTGGCCTAAACTGTGGCTCATTCAATGACAACATCTTTCAAAAAAGTGTTTTCTCACTCAAACTCTCCCACCACCAAACCTCTGTGGATTTACACTCATTTTTACACTTTTGTTATAAAAACTGTTACATTTAGGTTCAAAACTGCCACATTTCGAAAATGAAATAAAAAAAAAAAAATTGGATAATCCGCTAAATAAACTCTTTTCCATTGTGACCTCCACAAAAGACGTGAACATTTTGGGTACCACTTTCCAATAACACTACCCTTGGAGTTCGCCATTCTCTTTCAGTCACAGACTGGTTTACAGCCCATCTTTGTGACTATCTGCTCCGGCTTACTCTCCATCCCTCAGCCCTTCACAGGAACTCCTCCTACTCCATATAGGGGTGGAAATTTCATGATCAGATGCCTGTCTTAGGCTCACTGAATGCTGGATGTCTGGACAGATCTGCAGAGGACTGACAGGGTGGGTCAGGCTGTAAAAACATCCTTTAGAAGGTGCATAGCAAAAAAGGACATGGGGTGTGATGTGGATGATACTCTCTATTTCTTTATCTGTAGCTATCCTATGCAATTACAAATAGTGAGTATTGTACTTTTAACTGAATCGCTATACTGTTAATCTCACATCCAAATGCAGTTAAGCATCAAAACACTTTACCCACTTCTGAGGATCAACTCTTGTGATCTTTTTAGGGGTTGTGAATATGAACCATTAAAAAGAGAATGATTTAAAAGTATAAGCCAAGTTATTAACTCACTGGAAAACCAGACAGGAAAAGCTGCAAACTGCAGAGTTAAAGGGCAGGATGTAGAAGTGGACATCCAGAGGCCGACAGCAGAATATGATGCCACTGCACACACTCATCCGCTCTCCTCTCTTCCTGTTTTCTCTCTTCTTTTCTTCCCTTTCACTCTGATGCAACACTACTGCTGTTGACAGTTAGCAACTGATCCAACTGTTATTTTTCCTAATTAAATAAGCTGATTACCATGCATCTGTTTATATGACTTTTTAAGGTTAAGAAGCCTAATCCATTTTTCTTATGGAAGTGCAGATGTGTCAGTCAGTTGGGACTGTTATCAGTTTACTGTTGTCCTGCAATATTTAAACAGGAGACTGACAGCCACTCACAGTAAGGAGCGTTCATGAGCAGAAATTTTTAGTCAGCCCTTTTACAGTAAACACGGTGACATTTCTCAGACAGTGTGAGCATGTGTAGTATATAAGGACGCAGGTTTGTAGTATATAAAAATATTTATTTATTTATTTCATTGTTTGGATTTATTGCATTTTTTTATCTGTTCAAGGAGCTGTCTATTTTCTTCTTCTTCTCTTTTTTTTGGGAAACTCCAGCAAGAGTTTGCAAAAGATGAGAAGAAACATAATGTGTGTGTGTCTGCTTGCGTGTGTGTGAGTGGCCAATGAACAAATATAACATCATTATTACTAATGATAGAATAAATGAATGCAATTAGTAATATAAAAACATATATTAAAAACCAATTATATTCAAAATAGAAATAGAGAATTTACATAAGAATTCTGAACAAAATAAAACAAATAAAAATGAAAATTAACACAGTCAAATAAAGTTTCACAGTTTTATTTTCCAGTGTAAATTTCTAAATGCAGTTATACTCAATCTTTTATTTATTGATTCATTTTCTTGGCCTACACGACCTAATGATAAACCAGGCAAACTGTTCATTCGTTTTATCACTCTACAACCTGAGTCTGGACTGGCATTTTAAGCACAGCCTAAATCTCAGGAGTTTCGTTTTTACTGTTAGACTTCAGTCAAGACAAGCATCTGAAATTCTGTTCAGGTGGAAGGCAAATATATCATTGTACTGTGTTTGGGAATTGCATAAGTGATGGAATGAGGTTACAACTATTTAAACCGGGCATTGTAAGCATGAAATTAATCGCAATTCTGTGACTGTATGGCTTTTTGCAGTGCAAAAGTTAGAAGTAGCCCAGTGCAGCTTTGAATTTCTGAATATAAAAATACTGGAATGCTGCCTACAAACATGTAAAAATTTGGGCCTTTTAATTGTAGAATGTAAAATCACCACAGGTTCCTGAACCCCTCAAACTCATCTCACAAGAAAAACTCATCAGTGCCTTCAGTGTTACCAAGGGCCCTTTGGGGAAAGCAGTAGTTTCCATGGTAATGTCCTCTGTACTGGACAATTCAACACTGGGGCATCAGTCAGAAAGTCTTTTTGCACAGGAAGGTTCCTACCTCAGTGAAATGACCCGGAAATATCTGAGCAGCAGCCATGATAAGAGCTGGTCCAATACTCTTAATGATAAGGAAAGGAGATTCAATATTTCCTATCTTATCTCCTTTGGCATAGGGGCTTTCCTTTACGAAAGGAAAGGAAATAATGCTGTCCCACAAGTCCTTGTAGCAGCAACATTTAAAGCGACGCAGTTTCACCATGGCAACACATAAATGTAGAAACAACAGAGCAGCTGTTTTATGCTTGTGACTCGATCCAAACCTTATGGAAATCCATAAATATAGATTTCTTGTCTTTAAACCAGTCCACTTTGGAGTCATCTTGAAGAACAAGTATATTGAATTTATAGTTAACAATATCATCATCATAACAATGATTACTAATGTGATTTCATTAACCTGCCTATTGTGAAATGCACTAAAAAAAATTTTATGATGAAAGGTGAAAAGCGCCCATGCCAGGAACCCGTATACTCGTGCCTGAGTATAGTTTATTCTGGTTCCCTGTTTTTTTTATTTAATTCAACCGTACTTGTATATTCCTTTCATGTGTTAAAATATAAATAAATAAATAAAATATTTTTGACTTATTTTGACTTTTTGACCGCAGCCCTGATGATTCATGTTCAGTGCCAATGCAGGAAGTGTGTTCTTTACACAGTGAGGAGGAAAGTAGGTGAAACGTCCAAGATATTTTGAGTTTATTCGCCATAACAACAATCTTTCCCTAACCCTAACCATACTGTTATAACCAAGCACAGATACTGCAGAAAAAAATGTAAAATGTTGTGATTGAATGCAACCAAATCATTCTCATCTCCAGGTCGTCAGCTACTGACTCTTTTTCTTTTGTTGCATCTCAGTTTCAATACTGCTTTTAGTGAACTTATGGGTAGTACACTGACATGTAGTACACTGTGTACACAGTATACTCACTGGCATAATGCGTGAATATCAACAGGGCTGTGTTGTGTGTGCCTGTTTCATGCATGTCATATGGAAATAAGGCCGCCATCTGCACCAACAAAGTGTCTCCTTCCTCCGCCGCCATTTTCACAAGTTTGAAGATACATTGGCAGTTGCTCCCCTTTCCTTATGTAGCCAAGATGGCGACTGTTGAAGGTGAAAAGTGTCCATGTTTTACAGTCAATTTTTTGACCATTATGAACGCACCATCCAGGTACAGATTCATTCATAGTCATTTTACAATCCCTCACAAGCTCTTAGATCCTCTGCCACGCAGGTTTTTTAAGAGATGTGGGCTGTGTGAACATTTTTAAAGGTCAGGTGAAAACCTATTATTTAATTTGGCTTTTAATGAATTCTCTCATATTTTACTTTTCTTACTGGTTTCTGTTTTTATCTACATTTAAATATTTCTTCATCTACTCTCTTTCTGTTGTCTAACTTCATCGTCCTTCTCATACTTGTCAATATGAACACATATGCAGTCAAAATAACAGGTGTGAGTATGGAAGTACACGATTTGAGACACAGCATATTTGTCATACCTGCTGGTATGTGTGTGTGTATACAACCAAACTTGAGAAAAGAATGTGTGGGGTTTTTTTCAACGATTGTGCCAACTACAGCAGTAATGGGGAAAAAAAAAAAAAAATAGTCAAATTCACTTTATGAACTGCTGCAATCTTACTGATAGCAGTATGCTATCACTGGAAAATAGAAATCATTTGAAACAATTCTATGATAAATAATTGTTTCTCAGTGACAACATAGAGTGGAAAGTCTCTGCTCCACTTGTGTTATACAGTCAGTTAATAAATGTGTGGATGTCCAAGAGTCTAGACCACTTCATGTGGTTTCAGTCCTCTGAACTCATGAACAAACCCAGTGTTTCCCAGTGACAAACTCATGGACATACTGTCTCTTGGTAGGCAGAGTTAGAGATGCAGAAAGCAGTCATGTGGTTATCCTTCGGACGCAGCAGCAGACCTGAGCGTCTCTTCTTCCTTGGTGTCTCTCAGACTCTCTCCTCTGGTCCTCTCTGCAGCACAGCAGAATGTCTATAGGTGATAACCTCAGTGTGAGTCTGGGTTACTGACCCTGTCCTTTACAGACGTACCTTTCTGGCCTGTAAGGTCTGTGTGCTGATGTGCATCGCCCGGCTGAGACAGGTGAACAAGGTGTATATGGACTGTTACGTAGTGGTACAAGCAAGCAGACATGAAAAACATGAGGGCAAAAGTCTTTGAAAAACCATAAAGTTAAAAAGAAAAGTTAAAAAGAAAAACCATGTTCTTTACCCAAGTAGTGCTGCTAATGCTGTCTAAACACCAACATGTGTGTGTGTGTGTGTGTGTGTGTGTGTGTGTGTGTGTGTGTGTGTGTGTGTGCTGGTGTATGTGTGTGACTCACTTCTTGTTTTTGGTGGAGTAATAAGGAAACTCATAGTCAGGGCTTTTGTAAAGACCTTATTGTCAACTACTACGTCCACACTCCTAATGGCCCAATCCATTCTGAGAAGAATAGCAGGAAATAGAAAGTGGTTGTGTAAGCTGGTCAAGGTCTGCTGCCTCACTCAAAGTGTAATTTCAGAAAATGTGGTGACCTTTCTTTAGTACCATTGGGGGCTTCTGAAACACCAACATAATGTGACAAGTGTGTCAAATAATATTTATACATCGCACAACAGCCACTTATTTAAGAGACTATGAGGAAACCTAACAGGATTTCTATATATGAAAGGTGTGTCAGAACATGTGTACTTCACTTTATACTACTTTTTACTCTCAAAGGTAAAAATATTGTAGTTTTGCTCCACTATATGGTGGAGTGGCACTGATAACTCAAAGAAATGCCATGGTTTGAATCAGGAAGTGGTCTGAGGGGGGTAAAGGTATCATCTGCTACTCTACATTAAGGTTTCACTTTTAAACTTTCCTGTTAAGCTATTTTATTCTCATCCAAACTGAGGGTCTAAGATAGAGGCTGTTGTATGAAATACACAATGTGATTTATTGTGATTATGATTTCTGTGCAGAGTTTACATTTTGTCCTCCTGGGATATTTTTTTCAAGTCCATCTTTAATCAATATTTATATTGAAAGTGCAATGGGTTACTGTAATAGTGCCATCCACAGTCCACAGTCCTTTATTATCCCACACTGCATGTTGGACAGCCTCATTTCTGTATCGCTCCAAAACCAACGAGCAAGAACACTGACACACACTAACGCTGTGACTGGCCAGCTGCTGAACAGGCTTCTTCGTGTGTTTCCTCAGGGTTTACAACAGATGAGACAAATGTTAAAAAAAAAACAAAAAAAAAACAGACAGCAGCTAAAGTTAGTGTTGTTGGTTTCAAAGTCCGTTGAATCACAAGGTCTTTTTTTCCTGTTGCACCCTCTTTTTCTGCTGACCATAGCAGGTGCCCTGGAATCTGCCACACACACACACACACACACACACACAGAAAGAGAGAGAGAGAGACAGACAGATAGTTCTTGGTGTCTTCTCTCACACATGTAGAGATCTAGTTCTCAGAGTGTGAAAAGAGAAATGACCAGTGACAGGGTCCACGCTGCTTTACCTGACCCTCCCAGTCAAAATGAAGAAGACAACAAAGAAGAGGAGAAAGCTTTTGGGAATATTTTTGCAGAGTTAGAATCTGTGGACCTCCCTCTCGGAACCACATTAAGGTAAACTCATTAATCCAATTTAGAAAGTGAGAGATGTAAAATACTGATTGATCTCAGTATACACATTAACAATCATGTGATGCCTTTATGAGCATCTATGTGGAGACTTGCATGTAGGCTACTGTATTTGATAAGGAAATAAACATACTTGCCTATATTACATTTGCTTAAAATACCAAAGGTATAGGCTAATTTAACATTTAGTGCCATGTACTTTTAAAAATACTTAAAACATAGAAAGAAATTATCTTTATGGGCAGGAGCATTGTATGTTTTTGCCATTTTGCTGCCTGATATAAAAATCTGCAGACACTCAGGGCTGAATGAAATCCTCCACTGCATGTTTTTGTGACAATAGTTTATTAGTTTATATTTTGATTTACAGGGGACAATGTGTAATTACAATATTATTTTTAAAAGACACTAAACATGAGTGTCAAGAAATGACGGGGCAGTAACAGTGCTTTAGGGTTAGTGCATTAATATACAGACTGAATGATTTATTATTATGGTAACATATTACTTGCTAGATTGATTGAAATTCTGCAATTCAATTGATGTAGCCAGCAGCCAATAACCAAACTGGTTTGCCATGTTGGCCACAGGACCTACTTTAGGGTAAAGGTCTGGGGATGTGCAATTCTCTTGCTGTGACCAACTGTATTGTAACGTACGGGATGTGTGGAAACTATACAGTGTATGGTGGAAACAAAGCTGCTGCCGCTAAATTCAACACAGCTGTAGTGCGCCCCCCACAGCCCAGATCCTGACCTGTACTCCGCTGCAGCTGCAGTAATAGCCACAATACACACACAACAGTCATGGCGGAGAATGAAACCTTGGAGTGTATAACGGAGCACGAGCGGATTTTACAGGAAATAGAGAGCACCGACACGGCTTGTGTCGGCCCTACTCTTCGGTGAGATTATATGGCTTCTTAGAGAGCACTTACCAATCATAATCTCTCTGTGTTTGGTTGCATCACTTACAATATCAGACCTTTTGTTCATGAGCTAGCTTAGCTAACCTAGCCACCGGCAGGCTAACGTTAGCAATTTCTGCCAGCAGGTATATGGAGTTGAAATGAGGCTTGAGCCTAGCTGGCTTGCTAGCTAACAGGCTAACACTGAGCAGTGTTTTAGTCACTTTAACATGGCTTTAGTAAAACCGAATCTGTGTGACGTTTTCCTGGTTCTGTGTACTGATGGACGGCTGGTGACCTGTCAAAAATGTAAACATCATTTGTGGGTGTGGCTGTGGGACTTCACATCTTGCTGATGTTAACTAGCGGTGCTAACAATTTCGGCTAGTTGGTCAGCAAAAATAGAAAGTTCACCCTGCTGTCATTCCGCTATGCCATAGTTGGATGAGTCATCTTGACCCCCTGGTGTTGTTTTGTGTTGTGGTTGCTAAATAGCTTGTGACGGTAAAATGGGATGTTCAATTGCTCAAGCTAACGTTCTCTAGCATGCTGCATTGGTTATGGTAGATAGCTACCAAGCTAGCTTCCAAGGCCATACTGAATGACATTAGTTTGACAAATTGGTGTTTATAAACTGACTCCAGCTTCAGATGAATGCCTCCACCTGTCACACACACCTGTAGTGTAGACAGACTTGTCTTTGAGCTTACCTGTGGAAACCAGAGAATGTATGCTTTACCTCTGGCAGCTTGTTTCGTTTCAGTAATTATTTTATGGTGGTATCAACACTGACATTCCTTTACCAGCACAGGTGATCAAGGTTGGTTGTAATAAAATGTCAGTTATGCCCTTTGCCTGTTCATTGGCTCGTTAACGATCTTGCTCTGCTCGTTAACGATCTGCTCTTTATAATCTGAGTACAGAAATAATCTCTCCTGGGGTTTGAAGAGTAGGTCCAGCTTCTGTCTGTTTGTGTTACATTTTCAAGATTTTGTTTCCAGTTTGAGACATATTCCTGCTTGGTGTTTTACCTGCCTGAAGTGAAACTTCTGGTTTCATTCTTGATTGTATATGTGGTGAATTAGCATCACAATTGAATGGACTCATTATTGGAAATATTTTTGAATACTGTTCACACTTTGCTAAATTGATGTTCTAAATTCATGCAACTTTTACAACAGGAGTTGAACTCCTTGAACCAATGTTACAGTTACATAAGACATATTATGTCTACATAATAACAACTTTAGGGAAAGGGCAGGTACTCAATAGCTGTACAGTCAGGAATGGAGACATGATGTGTTGTTTATTTGTAAATGCATTTGAATTATTTGTATCTTGTGCTTAAGAACAGGAATGGACTCATGGGCAGTTCTTCTAACCAACCTTCAGACCAGAGGTTATTGGTGTATGATGTTTGCATATATTTTGCTACTTAAGAGTCCTTTTTCTCCGGTGTACTCAATGCAAGTTGCTGTGCTTGCTTATACCAGCTACAGTGTAATAGGCAGTGTGGCCTGGCAGTTGCGTACACCTCTTCCGATAAAAAGAGGAAGTCGTAAATGATGAAGTTATAAAATAGTTTTATCTGATATATAGTATATGTATCTGGGGATTGGTGTTATGACTGACTGACTTTTCACATATTAGCAGGTAGAAGGATGAAGCATATTGTTTGTAACCCAGAGGCCACTTTAGACTGGCAGAAGTGTGCTTCCTGTCCTGGCAGGAAGCAGGAAGATAGTGATCTATTTGTTTTCAGCAACCACCTGCTTTCAATTATTAATAGCAGGAAAGAGAAGGTTCATATGGCAACATGGAGACTAATGATCAGTATAACACATGCATACTGGACGTGCTTGTGTCCAGTTTGCATGTGCTATGTTGATCATTATATCAGCCCTAGTTCTTAGTTTGATCCTTGAGGAGTTCTGCGGTAATCAGTTATTTATGAAGAACTTAGAACACCAAACAATAACCAGTACCAGCTTTTCATTGTAAGGATTTACTGATTTTCTCTGTGTCATATCTGTATAATTGAATATCTTGGGAGTTTCGGACAGTTAAATTTAAAATTGTGTTTTATATTCTGCAAGTTAAACGAACTTTGAAAAATAAATAGATAGATTCATCAGTAATTAAAGTAATATTTTTTCAGCCCCAAGAGGGATAGGAAATAGTGTTTCTTCCTTTACAACTCTACAATATAGTCATAACTTTGGACCTGTGATATAGAAACATGATCCACTAAAAACTGTTATATCTTGTATCAGATGCTACGTTCCACTTGTCTTCTGGCAACTCTTCTGTGAATTATTTGAAAGTAAGACTGGACATTTGATAAGGTGAAGCAGCATCTGATTTGTTTAACAAAATGTCTGTTGATGACTATTGGCTACTTTGTTGCTCCACACAGGTCAGGTCTAATGGGTGGGGTTTGTCGACTGCTGAATATTGTTTGTCAGAACAATGGGGTTTAGGGATTTTGGTAGCCTATATTGATTCTTATAAACTACAAAAGGGAAACTGGACACTCCAAGTTTTGATAAAATTAGTAAAAAATAAAATTGATAAAATAATTAAAAATGTTATATTAAACAAGAACATGAATTGCAATAAATTGTGCTGGTAAAATGGCCAGCCGAATGACCAACATATTCAGTAGGGATGATTATTCTTATGATTTAATTCTTCCTATTTACTACTCATATCGATATGGTAATGGTTCCTTTTGATAAGTGCGATTAAAAAAAAAAAAAAACACAACACAAATGTGAAGGGATACAGTGTTTGGCAGATACTGCAAGTTAGCTTTTGTTTTTATCTTGTTCACTACAATTTTCAATTTGACGTCAGCCTTACAAACTCTACATGGCTGTATAAAACACAACGGATAAAAATGGGCTCAGGAGTTGACTGCTGTTTAGTAGCACAATAAATACAATATAGCCATAGATTACTAAAACAGCCTAGGGCCCAAGGGGTCAGTATACAGCTAATCTAGAGCCTCTCTGTAAAATGTCAATAGAGAGGTCATAATAATATTATTTCCTCCTCATCCTATTTAAGAAGTATTTCTTCTCCCCATGAGTTTTGAGTCTTAAGTCAGATGTAATAATGTTTTTTAGAATATTGTCGTCCATTTATTTTTCTTCATATTATAACTACACAGGCTACAATAAGCCTATATTCAATTAGTTAAGCAGTTTATATATGTATATAAAGAATAGCTTTGCTTTAAGGAAACAGAACCTGTATCACAGTTTTCTTTTGTTGTTGTGTTGTTGTCGTATAACATTTTGTTGTGATGTTGTAAAATATTTCTGGGGATAAGTGACAGTGTGGATCTGCTGTGGCTTGAAGCTTTAAGAAAGATTTTAACAGTTTTGACCATCTCCAGCATCTTTTTATATAAAGCGTAATATCGTAGCTTTCTGACTAGCACAATATAGGCTAATGATGTTGAACTTCATTTCTTGTTGCATGTTACATTACCTTCATTTGTATAATATGTCTGTGTTAACTAGCTAACCAGCTTCAACTGTTAAAGCGGTTAGTGACACCCATCTCCAAAATAATATTATAAAGAAGATGTGTTGCCACACTTCATTATTGATGTCATAGTCTCCATCACAACTCTAAGTCTGTACAGTAAGGTTGTTTGATAAAAAGATCTATTTTATTATGCTGAAACCTTAGTGCATCGATTTAGTGAAATGTGTCTGGCAGTGGGTTGAGACAACAATAATCCTAAACTAACATCAGTTATATGTGATGTGTGATAAGTAATATTTGACTGGAGATAAAGAACATAAAACCTCCAAAGTAACAGGTTCCTTAGAGCAGATGTTTTGTTGTGTGCTTGTTGTTTGTTGATGTTAGCGGACTCAATTTCTAAGCTAATGGTAGCTAGTGTTGCAAACTGTTGAGGAGCGGAAGAGAAGCATTGTGGCAAGGCACTCTGGAGAGAACATAAGCTTTGCATCTTTTGGATTTTCCTGGAAAATTATTCAATAGAAATCAGTCCACAGGCTGTTATGGGCATCAGACAAGACAATGAAGGTCTCATTTTTTAATTAACATTGCAATCTGTTCACACAATAAAGAAAAGAATAATACATATAAATTTCTTCACATTCTTACATATAGTACCTTTAAATTCATTAAAGGCCAATAGTTTTGGTGTAGATAGGTTCCATATTCATTTTCCTTTTGTTTCCTTTTTTTGTGTAATAGATGAAAGTCAGTTAATAAGAACTAATGTCAGTATTTGCTCTAAGACTATACAATACAGATATCAAAATCTGTGTAACACAGATGAATTTTGTTGCAATCCAACATTATCCATTTTAAATAACATAAAGAACATAAAAAACACATATGCAAGATACGCAAAGATACAGACAAAATACCATATGTAACCATTATGATGGGAAGTTGATTTGAATACATTTAGTGATTTATGGGATTCATGTAAATTGGTCTGCCATAACTGACTCACAAAAACTTTGTGATCTAAAACGGCATCATGAAATAAAACAAAAACACATAAAACATGAGGGAAAATGTTGTTGGAAAATAAAAACAGCTTATTTATATGGACATATTCAAATAAAAACTTGAATGAACTAGAAATGACCTAAAATAAATTATAAATGAATTATAAAAAGGAGCAGGAAATTGGTTTAAAAATTGTATTGGGATTATTTCACAATAGCATGTTTATATGATATATTTTGCCAGTATTTATTAATATATTTACATATTTTATGATGCCCTATTTAGTTTATTTACATTTTTGGTCTCCACAGAATGTGATTAATTTGTACTTTGGAAATCATAAAAACAGCCTGTCTTGTCTCCAGCTGCTCCCATGATTGACGAGACGTCGCCTCAACACACAGTTGGATATTACAGTTTAACAGTTGACCTGTGGGAGTGGTCATGGTGGTGTTTTCACGGTAATTCTCAGCCCAGCCTGTATTTGTAACAAAAATTATGAAACCAGTGGATTAGAATTCTATCAAATTAGCAGGGCTACAACTAACAATTATTTTTATTATCAATTAATCTGCTGGTGTAGCAGCATGGTAGTGGTTAGCACTGTCACCTCACAGCGAGAAGGTTCTGGGTCCGAATCCCAGGCCTGGGGGCCTTTCTGTGTGGAGTTGCATGTTCTCCCTGTGCCTGCGTGGGTTCTCTCCGAGTACTCTGGCTTCCTCCCACAGTCCAAAAGCATGAACAATAGGTTAATTGGCGACTCTAAAGTGCCCATATGTGAGTATGTGTGCACAAGTGGTTGTTTGTCTCTACATGTCAACCGTGTGATAGACTGGCCACCTTTCCAGGGTGTAAAACTTGTGCTCTCTGGTGCATAAACTATGAATTGGAGACATTTGCCCCAGCTCCTGTTTACAATGAAACAGTAAAGCTGGTAGTTTCAGCTCTGCGTACAAACATGGGTTTGTGACATCAGAACTAGTTTGAGAACCAGTCATGGTTCAGTATGTAACTTATAGTGTGATGTGGAAACCTGAAACTTCCTGCACACAGGGATTTACATATTCATTGATTGTAGATGTTTCAATAAGGAAAAAGTGTAGATGTCATATGAAGACTTTAATTGAACTTTTTTGTAGTAAAACCACATCACATTCAAATATTTAGTTGGCATGGCTCTAAGGATGGCAGTGCTGGTGTGTCGGTCGGTCAGTCCACCCCTTTGGTCTGGACTGAAATATCTCTGTAATCTGCCTGATGCAGACGCCTCCTTAATCACATTAAACTGTTAGTCTTTAAATCCTGTTCCTATCAATGACAGGAATCATCAGACTCAGTGACAACACCCAAATGTCTTGCCTAAAATCAGTGTGCTGAGATAGTGTACTATAGTTTGCCCTTTTGAATCAATAATTAGGACCTTTGTTTAGTCCTGGTTTGGTTTAAGTAAATGTGAGGTCATCAATCCTAAATGAATGTCAGAGATGTTCAAAATCAGAAAATAACCCTTTTCATTTACATGAACTCTATACCATTTATCAGCTATTTATTAACACAGCATGTCACGACTCTAGCTTCACTAGATGGAGCTGTTACTCCAGGTGAAATGAATTGGGGATGTCAGTAGTGTAGTAGGTCATGGGCTCATAGAATTTGTCAGTTGTCTCATATGAGAAGTTTATTATAATTAGAGGTTAATGTATGTCTTTTTGTCTTTTGTATCCTTGCTGTTAAATCAGCTCTATGACTTTAAATTGACCTCATGTATGTCTTAATGCCCAAATCTGATCGTAAAGGCCTGTTGGTGAATATACTTTCCAAGAGTCACTGTTTGCTCAAGGACACATGCAGTAGCTGCTAGTGGATACACTTTCAGGCTGCAGCCATTCTGTTTTCAGCACGCTGTATTATTTGATTTTAGTCTCTGAGTTATTACTGTACTTGTTTGAACCTTTATTGAGAACAAATGTAAACTCAGAGCACAGAACATATACATGTGTAAGAACAAAAAAAGGAAACATGGTGTTAGAATGAAACCATAACATAATACAAATAAACCTCAGGTGTAAGAATAATGCAGAGAGCTGTTTGCATTCAGTAGAAATAAATTATTATGTAGCAGGAGACAGGACAAAAGGCAAAACTGGTACATCAGGTAAAGATGTATATTCAAGTAATTTTATTTAGCCTAATAGTTTTTTTTAATAGTTCAGGTTTTTGCTGCTTTTTTATTTTAGTTGAAACAGTAGTTGAATATAATTATCCAGAAAATCAAATTGTGGCGTCTTTATATTATACACACACTGCTATTAGCAGTGTGTGTATTACCTGAACCATCACAGATAATGAATGCAAAACAAACGGCTTAATGCCTGCAAGGAGATGGTGGTTTTTTATAACTGATATCCAGTAGAGAGTCAGGCTTTAAAAGCTTACCACAACACAGTGAATTCCTTCTCAGAACAATTAGATGCAGCAAAGGATTTAGTCCTTAAATTTTACTATAATCACTAGAAATGATGGTGAGAGCAAGTGGAAGTTGACTGTTTTACGCTTGTTTATACCTGAGGTGGATGTGCTATAGTCATTATTCTGGGGCAGTGTAACTTCTGCAAAAGACATCAGAAATACTCCACTCTCCTGTACACCCATGTACCATGATTATGTAAGGTAGGGTGGACAAAGGTGGCATGTAAACATTTCACAGCAGACCTGTGAAATAAGAATATGATGAACCTGAAAATGACCATAATATCGCTTTAAATGACTGTTCACACCATATCTCTTCCCTTGGATCCAAGACAAAGAAAACATTTATGTTAATAGATTTCAATTGACTATATCAGTGGTTGACATACAGCTGCCTGGGGCCAAACTGACCCCCCAACAGCAACAACAACAACAACAACAACAACAACAACAACAACAGTACTTGACCATGTTAGTTCAACATCTCCCTGCATGTTATTCTGTGATAATGTTGCAGTGATTAAATCTTCATCACTGTCTTTTGTGAAGAATAGTCACATTTTTGAGCCCTTGCCTCAGGGATGTTTGATAAAGTGTGGCAAGTTAGTTCTTCTGCTTGTTTGTTACAGTGGCCAGTGGGTTACTACAACAAAAGCTTCATCATACCATTACAAGAGAGACATCTGTACAGTTAAAAACAGTTAAAATGACACCTCAAACTGTTTTTACTCTTTGTAATGTAACTGTTCAACAATGAAGATTTCAAGACATGTGAATTAGTTTTTTGGCAGCTTTTAATATTTGTAAAGGGCCAAAGCTTAGACAGGATGTTTTTATGAACAAACTTCAACCTTCTATTGTAAATACTATAGATACACACACACCATAACACACAATCAGGATCACACACAGCAGTAACCCATGCATAGATTGTGTCAGCTTTTCAAGGCTGTATAATTCAGCTGTGGTGAGGAACCTCCGTCAAGCTGCAGTTGATCATGGAAAGTGACATATGAGCAAATCCTGTTCATTCTGACAGTTGTTCTGACAGTTTTTTTTCCCGTTTTGCCACGCTCCCCCTCCTGCCTTATCTCCCTCTTCTTCTGTTCCTTCCACTCCCCTGTTTCCTCACCTGGTTTGTGTCTTTTAGGTCTATTTACGATGACCAGCCCAATGCCCACAAGCGCTTCATGGAAAAGCTGGATGCCAGGATAAGGAACCATGACCGTGAGATAGAGAAGATGTGCAATTTCCACCACCAAGGCTTTGTGGATGCCATCACAGAACTGCTCAAAGTCCGCACTGATGCAGAGAAACTGATGGTAAGAGAGATTACTGTAAAGAGGATACTGGCCAGTAGAGAGATGACAATAGAACAGTTCGGTCTGTAACACACAGTGGCTGTTAAATCTAAAATATAATATAAAATAAAATAATTAAAAATATAAAAATATGAAAATATAAAATATAGGAAAACTAAAATATAGGGGCCATATGAACTCCAACCAGCTACTAACTGGATTGTCCGCAGAACCAAATTAAATATGGGTTTCTGTCATTGGGGCTGGTAGAGTGAGTATATGAGTAAATGATCCACTGCATCACTGTAGAGTAGTCGATGCTGGTACCTCCAAAAAAGGGTATATTTATCATCTTGGCTTACTTCAGTGCACTGCAGCACATTCCTCCCAAACTGGAGTGAAGATAATAGTGTGCTCAAACAGGGATTGTTGATATAGAAAATTTCCTCTATCACAGTATACAATGTATGATTTTCTATCACCATTGGTGGTGGTGGTATGTGGTATATTGTAGATTGTGACATAATTTCTTAGATATTGAGAGGATAGCTACTAAAATGCAGTTGACTGTGTGGCAAAATTTCCGATATAAATTCATATATTAAACTATATATCATCATATTGCCCATATTTAATGTCAAATGTAGCAATGAAATCTAATTATCATATAAAATGTTTGATTATTATTATTATTATTATATTATTTTCAATGAAACAATATTGTGTTGACAACACAACAGAGGTGAAAATGATGATGTAAATGCTGTGAGTGACTGAAAGTAAAATGTGTGGAGGTCAGAATGATGATAATCAGACTTTTAACATGATGATAACACCACTGCAGTGCTAGGTGCATGTATAGTATGTGTCACACTTTAATTAGGCCCTTTTTCTCACAGTAACTGTGTTCACTTTCATTTACTTTGTGAAAGCTAGTAATGGCAAGCTACATACAACTGAAATTACATCCAGGTAACTTAAAATGATCATTTGCCTTGTTCATTGCTGAATGTGAGACCGGGAACACACATGCTGTACACACCGTACAGCATGTGTGTGTGGCAGCTGCGGAATGTCTTGGTTTGCATTTCGGTGCCCATGCTAACGGGTCAGAGCAGACACTCTCCCTGTGTGACACATGCGTGAGACGCCTCATTGCGTGGGTGATCACATGACATGTGAAGTTTCCAGCAAAAACAGACAGAGAAAAGACCTGTTGATGTCATATTGACATCATACCAGCAACATAACATAAACCTGACACCTTTTACTATAGTTTCAATGTCTAGTCTGAATCTGAATATGACACAGACATGATGTTTTTTAACCATTTTAGCAGCTGTATGTGGAGACAGCAGCATTTTAGTGTCCCTTTCTATCAAAAATAAATCAGAAATGAATTTATAATGAAAAGAAATCCAACATTCCAGTAACGTGTAAACTCTATATATAGAAAGATAGAGCTGCAGTAGCAGTCCTTGCTCTTGGTGCATATACTTACCTTTGCAAGTACCAGTTATTAATTAACAAAAATTTGTTTATTAAAATCTTACACCTACAATCTGGTGGGTTAGATAAAACATAAGAAGCATTTCTGTTGGCTAATCTACTTTGAAGTCACAGTGTGACAAGCTAATGCATCTCTGTGGTCTTTGAGTTTGCAGGAATTAGTGTCTGCGAGTTACAGTATCTAATGAGAGGAGACACTGTGCCATAATGGAGAGGTCATAGGTTCTATTCCCTGGTATCTGACCTGTGCAGCCTTTAGCTGTTCTACAGTCTTGGTTAAGTTTCTAGCATTGTTACTTCACTCCCGCTCTGGTACCATACCCTTGCTGAAAGAAAGAAGAAGCAGTGATTATGTAGTCAGTCCCTTTTGTTTGAAAGCTTCACTGTTGAAAGGATTGTCATCAAAAAGCCGACTGGTCAATTGGGTCATGGTTCTCAGCCGTGTGACAAGAGCCGAGAGTTCAAAAATCCTCTTCCAGAATCGAGAAGTTTGTCACTGAATCTGTGAGAAAGAGCCTGTCACAAGCCATTAAACCCCATGAAAGGCCCAGTGCACCAGCGATGGGTTCAGGTCCCCACTGCCTGGTTAATCTGAATTTTCCTGCCTTTGTCCTTGCCCCTTCATGGACAATGAGCTGATTACAAGGCTGAGCAGCTGCAGCGAGGGAGGTAGAGAGGGAAAAGAGAGGGCAAGGAGGGGAGGGGGGGGGGGGGGGCGAGGACAGACAGATAGACACGTGACAGCATGTATGGCTGAACCAACACCGAGGTATTCANGAGAAGAGGGGGGAGGGGGGGGGGGGGGGGGGGGGGGCAGACAGAGCGAGGACAGACAGATAGACACGTGACAGCATGTATGGCTGAACCAACACCGAGGTATTCATACAAAAAGTCTTCAAATATCAAAAGTGCCCGAAAAAAATAGGAGTACTCGCTCAGAGAAAGTCATGGAGTAAAACCAAAATTTAAATTGAGTCTTATTCAACATTAACAGACCAATTAATATACCAATGATGCGTGAACATTTTAATTCTTCCAACTTGATCTTTAATTTGTGCAGCAATTTCAATATATACTGTATATCAACTTGCGAGATGCCTCAATATTAAAGCCAACTGGTTCCTACTGAAAAAAACATAAATCTTAAAAAATCCTCACATATATATATATATATATATATAGTTTCATATTTTAAAAAAAGACTTCTTCTACTTCCTAATCTCCTAAAACAGCTCTCATTGTAGTTAATAACAAAGGTTACTCAAACAAGAGGAAATAGGGCATTTGTTGTGGACAACTCTAAGTGGCAGATTGATCCCCGTTTGAGTATTTTTAGCAACAGACGTGTGTGTGTGGAATAAACATGTCACCCAGTGCAACAGTGTGGCCCCATTGATGTGTTTTTAATTAACAATTAACAATGGAGCTCCGTGGCTCAGAGGAACAAGACACATGGGATTTTTTGTTAATTGGAAAAAATATCAATATCACCAGACTTGTACTTGAAGGTCTAGATACAGTGAGTGGTGTGGAATTGTAAAATAAAAAAAATGTAGGAGCCATGAATTAAGAAAAATGAAATAAAAGGAAAGAATGTGAAGCCTGTGCAGTTAAACTGATGTTTGTGTTTGCTTTCAAAGGGTCAAGTGACAGACACTAATCGAAGACTACAAGAAGCCGGCAGGGAGGTAAAGCCACATATTCCTGTATGCATGAATGTACAGAAGACAAAAACAGTGCTTTTTATTGTGCTGTCATGACGTATGTGGGCTCGTTAACTGCAAAGACACTTCTGCATTAGACATGACCGTTCTTTAACCCAGCAGTTAAGAGTGGTGGCCTCTTTCTCATTGTCTCCCTCCACTGTGCGTTCCTGCCCTCAGGTGACAGCTCAGACAGAGGAGGTGATTTGCTGTCGGATCCAGCAGAGGAACATGGCCACTACTGTTGAGAAGCTCCAGCTCTGCATACCAGGTACCACTGCTGCTTGCATATCAGTGTGATGGTCACTTTAATTGTAGTACTAATGTGGTGTTAGTGTCAGTCACCTGACTGACCCCAGGGTGCCACTGGTCCTTGTACAAATACTTGTTCCTTGAATATGACCAGTTCAGCAAAGAGGAAATTGTGGGCATGTTGAATGAGTAGTGTTCCTTCTAACAAGACAAACAGACCCACGAGTATTTAGATTGTGGCCATGACAAGAGCTTATGTAATTCTTTAAACATGAGGGCTGTTTTACAGCTTGTCACCTGTAACTTAATGAGTGCAGGGCCGTAATTTATAAAAGGAAAGGAAATACTGCCCCTCCTCAACCAAATGATATCCATGACTGTGGAAGCTGACTACAGACATTTTGATGATTATCACGTTTTTTGGGACAAAGATTCCGAGATTCACAATGGTTTGTATCTGTGTAACAGGCTGGCAACTAAAATAACCAAATGTGTGATTTGAAGCTGTGTCCACAAGTTGTCATGAATTTGTTAGTTAAGTTAAAAAGTCTCTGTTACAAATGTGTTTGCTAGGAGCAAAACTGAGTAAACTGCTTGAACCAACACAGCCGTCTACTGACGTGTCTTCTTTGTCTTCTTTTGCAGTGCTAGAGATGTACAGCAAACTTAAGGAGCAGCTGGAATCCAAAAGGTATCCATCTCTCATCATCGTGTCATGATTATACCATAACATAAAATGTACAACTGCAATATTAAACACAGCTGGTTGGAACTTTGAAATCCTGAAGGTTTCCAGATTCTTAAAGACTAACTTAAAGACTAACTAATAATGCTGCTCCCCTGCCAGCTGGTGGTGACAGTGATATCTTACCGTGTGCAGCAGTAATGTACTGTAATAGCACCACACTACATCACAGCTGGGTGGTGGTTTCACCTACATCACACCACACCTGACCGCAGTCAGCTGTGATGTAGCATGGTATTGCAGTCCTACAGTACCTTACTGTTACAGGTGGTGTGGATAAAGCAGATTGGCAACACAAGTCAGGGGTGTGGCCAGAGGTTGAACAGACCTAGACCCCCCAGCCAATAGAAGCTACTGCAGCTTTTTTCCTTCCGAAATCTAGTGGAGATTTACTGTAATTTAACAGAGGCTGAAAGTCTTCTTTTTGCTGACCTCCACTGCTTCAAGAATAGACCCCGTTCACTTCTTTCATATTTTGTTATGTTGCAGCTTCATACCATGAAAAAGCAAAAGCAGAATTTTAGAAATCTAGGGAAAACAAGGGAAGACAAACTGGTTGGTCACATGATGAAGAGCAGCACAGTATCCACACTTAAACCCCACAGAGCTGGTTTGGGATGACCTGGACAGAAGGTGAAAGTAAAGCAACCTGCAAGTGACACACATTAGTGGGAACTTTTGCAACAGAGTTGAGACCAACTTTCTGAATAATGTTTTATTTCCATTATAGAAAGAACGTCACTGTGTTCGGCTGCTGGTTGAGTCAGAAATTTCGATTAAATATAGAAGATTCAGTGATTCGTTGATTTTGAATCTCCAGCTATCTATTTGTTTATTGCTTTAATGTCAGAAACATTAAGACATGTAAATGTAAATAACAGCTGGAAAAACTGAGGTGTTCTAAAGCTTATGACTAGTAGTGTATGCATCAGTTTCTGTCACATTTTATATCCCTATATATTTATCAATATCTCTCTTTTTTAAGTATTATTTTAACTAGCATTAGTTATTGTCACCTTTTTACTTAAAGCTTTAGAAATATATTCAGAAAATACAAAAACATAATCAAAGAAGTTTTAAGTTAAAGCCCCATGCTCAGTTCTATGGTCAGGTCAAACACGAAACTTTCAACCATAGAGGGCAGTGAAAGATCTGGTATGACCTGTTGTTAAGTTGCTTTTACTGAAACGATTGGCCAACTTTCCAACACAGAGCTTTTACCTAGAAAGCAAAGCTCTGTAATCTAACATCCTAACTAGACTGCAAAATCATCCAGTCTTCATGATGCAGGTTTCCTGCTGACTTTTCAACTCATCAACTGCTCTGCAGGTTTGATTGAACTTCATTTTTACCCCATGAACTTCATGTTTGGCCACATTTACATGCCTATCTGTATAAAGAGGGGAGGAGAGTTCACTTTAGACAGGAAAATAATGACCCTTTCTTGTTCATTAGTGTGTACCAAAGGAAGAGGCCATTACTGGCAGGACAATTGACCCTCAGTGTGCCCTTGTTCAGAACAAGGCCCCCTCACTTCAGCTCTGTCACGGCCCACAGCCAGTCCAAGACAATTAGACCATGCCGGCCACCTTATTGGATATGTGTGTGTTGTGGATACTTTAAGCAATAATGACATGGCCTATACTCTGTTACTGTATTGGAATGAGTTTGTATTGCCCAAATGCACATTATCGTCTGTACTGTATGCGCTGATGCCCAGGTCACATTCTGTTCAATTTCCTGCCACTTGCAGCCTTTGTGTCCTCCATCCTGGTGACCTGCACTCTGACAAACCTTTTCACTGTACAGTTTATGAGTCTGTCTTCTGTTCATGTGTATACAACACATTTTACACTCACTGACCGACCAATTAGATCCCTTCACAGCCTGCCTATCAGCCTAATGATGGGAGCCCAGCACACTGACCCAAGGCTGAACCCTTGTGATGTGTGCTTACTATATCAGACCACAACATCTTTATTACACAGGTTTCAGAATAGGCACAGACAATAAAATATCACACTACGGCAGCTAATGAACTAGATATACATACAGCTCTTTAATTCTGCTGTTTCTTAAAAGAGTTAAGAGGGTCTCCAAAGGGAGACTCAGAGGTTTTTGGTGTTTGTTTTTTTTGGAGCTACCATGAGTTTGTTTTAGATTATGGTATTACCAGCTAATTTGGAAACGTAACAGATAAGTTTAAGGCACAAAGTTCATTAGTCAAGCTAGTCTGGTTTAGATGGCAGGGAAGATATTTTTATTTTTGAGCGTTCTACTATTCGTCATGCCAGCAGGATCCTATTGGACCCTTCTCATTTGTTGAACTCTGAGTATGTGCTAATTAATTAAGAAGGAGATGCAGGGTCATACATATTTATAGGCAGGTCCTGCAGGATATACAGGAGCGTAGAGAGGCAGCTTTTCTCTGATCTTGTGTTTGTTTGTGAGCATGTAAAGAGAGATGTGTTTGTTTGGTGCTAATTTATTTACTAAGGTGTGTATACTTTGCGATGTGTCCCTAGAAATCTTGTAGTTTTTGACAGAGTTAATGATTTTGTGATTGATTTGTTTGTTTTTTTAGCCTAGTGTTTGTATGTGTACTCTTATTCTAGATCTTAATGTTGTGGTTTTTATGCAGCAGTTCCCTTAATCTGAGATCATTTTCTCCTATGGGAGACAGTAAAATTAACTTTGACCTTGAGGGGGTCTAAAGGAGACGACACTATCCCACCACATTTTAATACACTGGTCACAACTGTAATACATTAGTCTTAGATCCATCAGGTTCTTATTCTCTGGAGACGCAGGCACTTTAAGTTTTCTCAGAACACTGTCATGGACTTTTACTTCAACACTTGTTTTGCCACCGTTTCTATGCTTTCCTTTTATTAATAATCAGACAGCCTACTGTTCACTGAACCAAATTCAAAAGTAAACTTTACTATAGGACAGGTACACTATCTCTCAAGTCTGCAGTTACATTGGAAGGGCATTAGGAAGGGATCTGGGCAGTTTGAGCAATTTCAGGAAGCGAAACCTGTTTGCTTCCATATGGGCACCTGACTGTTGTAGTAAGACTGACATTATAATTGTTAGTGTCTCCTTCAGAAGTTTCATGAAAGGACCATAGCTGTGCCTCCTAATTGAAGCTCTACCATTTGTTTCTGCAGATACTATGCTGCGTTGAAAACCATGGAACAGCTGGAGAAGGTCTACATCCCCAGGTACGATTATAGCATCAGGGTATATGTAACTACATTTAAATTTGACAAGGAAAACAAGACGGGAAGAAGCAGTGTGATACCCACCATGGGTTCATTCATTCATTATTGGATTTGGTTAATTTCCCTATTGCTGTATTTCTTTTTCATACAAAATTAGATTATGTTAGTTTGAATTTGATAGTAGGCTTTAACCATACCTGGCATTAACATGCGTCTCCGATGATCTGAAGTGGACAGCTCTAAGTACAAGTGTGAATGCACCCAAGATGCATTGAGATCTGATTGCTCAGACCACATTCAGAGGTGGTCTTGGCCACATAGTAGTGTGTGTGTGAAGGTGTCCTGGATCACATTGAAGGACCGCCTGCTCAACTGATGTCCTCTTTGTAAGTGAAAGTACGACCTTATTCACACTCCACTTGATTCCCAAATCGTGTAAGCTAGCTTTGGCCACACTGTCTGGAGTTTTTGAAAAAGCCATAGAGACATATTATGGGTCCGTCAAACATCTTCTTCTTTTAATTCCCAGCAGACTAGGCATGGGAAGTTCACTGCATCACTCGAGACGCATGTAGAGATGCATTCTAATGCCTGATGTGAACTGAGGTACTTAGAGCTGTCCACTTGTGATTGGATCACCCAAGACGCATGTTAGTGCCAGGTGTGAACAGGTGCATACTTTTTAAAGTTGACAGAAGTGTATTGGCTCTACAGGGTCAGTCAGTACAGGTTCTGTCAGATCATGGCTGAAAACCTACCCAGACTGAGAGAGGAGATCAAGGAGATCTCGATGTCAGACCTCAAGGACTTCCTGGAGAGCATCAGAAAACACTCTGACAAGGTTGGAGAGACTGCCATGAGACAGGTATGACAGTCTGTGTTTTTAAAAAAAAACCCTCAATAGCTGTGAAAGGGTATTTCACATCTCACTAGTCAGTGTGGATGTCCCCCCAGGCACAGCAGCACAGGACCTTTAACAGCGCCGTGATGAAGCAGGCCAGCATGGGCCACTATGCCAAGCCTGTGTACTCCCTCAATGGACGAACTCACACTCACAACGGCCTGATGATGGACGAAGACACAGGAGATGAGGAGGAAGCAGATGAAGAGGTAAAGAAACATTGTGTGTATTTTAGTGTGACAATATGATAACACTAAAATGTGTGTGCATCTTCTCCACAACTGTGTTTTAAAGACTGTCACACACTGTTTAGTTCTGTCATGTGTAATGCTGCTCGATGTTTATAGAACATGCAGGTAGAGCTGTGTTTTTCTGCTATACACTGTAAATATCATGGCATGCTCAGTATTGAGTCCATAAATGTGTATTTGAGTTGTAATCAAAAGGGGAGTCTTTTCTTATCAAGAGCTTCCTTTCAGGCATAAATTCAGCAGCTCCATAAGATAATTGTCATAGCACTACACTGTATTTATTTTCTATGGTTAAGGTCATTTTAATAGTTTTCTACTTAATTTCATTAGTTGATGAATGCCTGTAGGAACAGCACTGTTGCATGAATGCAGAAGTCTTTGACGGTATAATCACATTTCTTCATATGTGTTTGACAGATTCTTACAGCTCAGGACCTGGTGGACTTTTCGCCTGTTTACAGATGTTTACACATTTACACTGTGCTGGTAGGTGTCTCTGCCTCTTACACACACACACACACACGCGCGCGCGCACACACTTATTCGCAAAAAAGTCAGAGCAATGAGTGACACAACTATGAATGGTAACACTGAAGTCAGAAAAGTGGTATAGCTGCATTATAATTCCAGAATTAAACATGATTAACAAAATACCTCATCACTGACTGTGGGGTGGCTGTGGCTCAGGAGGTAAAATGTGCCATCCACTAATCGGTCAGTGGTTCGATTCCCCGCCTGCATTTCGAAGTGTCCTTGGGCCCAAATTGCCCCCAGCATGTCATAGTGAATATGCATGTATAGTAGGAAAACAGCTATGTGTGTAGGAGATGTGTATGAATGGGTGAATGGGTGAATGTGGCTTCCATTGTAGTGGTCAACAGTGCTATATAAGTCCACTTACCCTAGAGCCAGCAAGCTCTGTACCGAAGGTTCAGTGATATGTTAGAAAGCAGAATGAACTCTAAGTTCATCACAGCAGAACAGTTACAGTGTCTTGATGTGAGGCTGTACATACTGAATACAATTTCTCTGTTCCGTTGAATCTCTGCTGATACAGTATACTGTATAGCTCAGAGAATATTAGATATATTGCTGCTATTAGCTAGCCCAGTGGAGGGCGCTCTAGGCACCTGTCATCATTTGGAAAAGCTTTATTTTTTTTAAAAATAGAAGAAAAAGAAGATTTAACCTCCACGGAGAAAGTTTTTGAAAAGTGACATTATTGTATTTTCAAATGTAGATGATTGTTTCTCCACTGTGGCATTTACACTTCTCAAAAGTCTATATTTAAAAAATAAGGACACTCTGGTTTGTAAAAGCAAAAAGAATCTTGAGCCAACAACTTCCCCTCAGTAACTTTATGGTTCATTGTGTTTGTTGTGTTTCTCTGTGTCTGCAGGGTGACCGAGAAACATTTGAGAACTATTACAGGAAACAGAGGAAAAAACAGGCCAGACTCGTGCTGCAGCCACAGGCCAACATGGTGAGGAACACATGTCATGAAACACACATGTCATGAAACACACACGTCATGAAACACACACGTCATGAAACACACACTTCATGAAACACACACGTCATGAAACACACAATTCATGAAACACACACGTCATGAAACACACACTTCATGAAATACACGTCATGAAATACACGTCATGAAATACACGTCATGAAACACACGTCATGAGACACACACGTCATGAAACAAACGTCATGAAACAAACACGTCATGAACCAGACATCATGGAACACACGTCATGAAACAAACGTCATGAAACAAACACGTCATGAAACACGTAATGAAACAAACGTCATGAAACAAACACGTCATGAAACAAACACATCATGAAACACGCGTCATGAAACACGCGACATGAAACACACATATCATGAAACATGTCATGAAACAAACACGTCATGAAACACGTAATGAAACAAATGTCATGAAACAAACACATCATGAAACACGTGTCATGAAACACGCGACATGAAACACACATATCATGAAACATGTCATGAAACAAACACGTCATGAAACACACATGTCAGGAAAACACACACGGCATGAAGCACACACCTCGTGAAACACACGCCATTAAACACACGTCATGAAACACACGTCATGAAACACACGTCATGAAATACACGTCATGAAACACGTCATGAGAGACACGTCTTGAAACAAATGTCATGAAACAAACACGTCATGAAACACACACGTCATGAACCAGACATCATGAAACACACGTCATGAAACAAACGTCATGAAACAAACACGTCATGAAACCCACATGTCAGGAAAACACACACGGCATGAAGCACACCCCTCATGAAACACACGCCATAAAACACACGTCATGAAACACACGTCATGCAACACACACGTCATGAAACACACGTCATGCAACACACACGTCATGAAACACACGTCATGCAACACACACGTCATGAAACACACGTCATGAAACACACATGTCAGGAAAACACACACGGCATGAAGCACACACCTCATGAAACACACGCCATGAAACACACGTCATGAAACACACGTCATGGAACACACACGTCATGAAACACACATCATGAAACAAACACGTCATGAAACAAACACGTCATGAAACAATCATGTCATGAAACACACGCGTCATGAAACGCGACATGAAACACACGTCATGAAACACACGTCATGAAACACACATATCATGAAACACGTCATGAAACACACACGGCATGAAGCACACACCTCATGAAACACACACGCCATGAAACACACACGTCATGAAACAAACACGTCATGAAACACACACGTCAGGAAACACACGGCATGAAACACACACGTAATGAAACACGTGTCATGAAACGCGTCATGAAACACACACATCATGAAACACACACGTCATGAAACACATGTCATGAAACAAACACGTCATGAAACAATCACGTCATGAAACACACGCGTCATGAAACACACGACATGAAACACA
>NW_019175062.1:1930289-1949305 GCF_002260705.1 Seriola dumerili
CTGAAATCTGCTGAAAACTTTTAGAACCCTTGTGTCAAAGAGAGAGAGAAATTCTCAAAGCTCTTACACTACAAATGTAAGTGTGCACGGACCTTAAACAGTGTTCTTTTCCACAGGGAGATCTTTGAGTTGGATAACTACAGTCCCATTCCAGTGGAGACTGAGGATGAGTATAAACTGGTGGTCAGCCGCTTTCCCTTCCATGATGCTGAGATAGAGAAGGTAACGAGTTCCAGGACTATAGACTCACAATCCTATACATCCAGCGAGACCTCTATCTTCAATCACTGAATTGCACATACATATTGACATGTAAAAGAAATGCAATGCAAAATAATAATCATCACAAAAGAGATACATTTCTATATACATTTCACGCTCCCATATAATAATTCTGCAATGCCCCCTCCACCACAACCTATTACCCTCTTTTAACTTCCACATCATTTATATTCATACAATCATAACCATGGAACATCTAAGAAAAAGTCAACACAATAATCATGCAGTTATAATTCAAAGGAGCTATTTGTAAGTTTTGTTATTGCTACATAGCTTACGTTAGCATTAACAGCTGTTTATTTACCAGTCTAGAAGAAACGTTGTGAGTTCAACATCAAACTTCATTCCTTTACTCTCCAAGAGCTGTCTACAGAGGTGGAGAGCAACTTCTGTCTCTATCACTCCTTTTCTTCTCCTGAAGTTAGCATGCTAACCAGCTAGCCCCGGCCCATATCGTCACTTTCTGATAGCGACTCACTGTAGCCTGCAATCTGCCCTGAAGACATAGCGCTGCTCAGAGGTTATATTATGACTTCTTGTCTTGTAAACACAACAAATGCTGAAGCTCTTGTCAGTGACAATCACTACCACCTGCTCCTGGCAAGAAGCCATGTTCAGCAGCAGAGAAAACTCACATATTACATAAATTTGATCTGTCTTCTTATGGGATTCTAACAGCACTCTGACATTGGATTAGAGTGTTTTGTAGAATGAAATGGGGGGTTGCCCGTGTATCAGTTTATGTGAACATAACAAACATTTCTCCAGAAGCAAAGTAATACAACTTTAACTTAATTAACTTTGGTGTTTTTTAAATAATGAGTCAGTCATTTATTGTTGTTGCTTTCTGTGTTTTGTGAATGTGTGTATGTGGGTGTGTGTCTGTGTGCAAGCAGCAGGACTTTCCTAAGAAGCTGCCGATGTCCCAGTCTGTCCCTCAGATCTACACACAGGTCAAAGAGTTCATTTATGCCAGCCTCAAGTTCTCTGAGTCACTACACCGCAGGTAGGTCACTGTACAATCACTGTTGCTCAGTTTCAGTTTATCGAGATGGATTCCCTTGTTTTATGTCTCTTTGTTGTGTAACTCTAGTGTATGTGCAGTTAATTGGTCATTTTGTTTGTGTATCCAGTTCAACAGAGATTGATGACATGCTGAGAAAATCAACCAACCTGCTGCTGACAAGAACACTCAGCAGCTGTCTGCAAAACCTCATCAAGAAACCTCACATAGGACTGACTGAGGTGGGAACAACACTGCTGTTACACCGCGGACTCACCATCCAAACCGAAGGCTTTAGTCATTCAGTCTAAAACTGTAACCTTATGTCTGTAGCTGGTGCAGATCATCATTAACACCACCCACCTGGAGCAGGCCTGCAGGTATCTGGAGGAGTTCATAACAAACATCACCAATGTCTCCCCTGAAACGGTACACACCACAAGACTCTACGGCCTGTCCACATTCAAGGTAAAACATGAATGAAGTGCGGATTCTTTTTTGTGTCTTCATTTGGTCTTTGTGGTAATTACACAGTTTTTTTTGTTAGAATGATATGTCCTGCTTTTCAGTATTTCCTCAATCACACAACAAGGCCCAGAGGGTTCTATATGCATATTATTTCCTTTGTCCTTGGTGCTGGAATTGAACTCTTGACAAGTCACACAGCTGCACTAGTTTCTGCTCTCACTGAGTTCTGGTCATATACTTACTGAACACCTGTACACCTGCTCATTCCTGTTTTGGGGAATACTACTGCATATGTGAAAAAGTTGTGTGGCTCCAGATGGAGCTGTGAGTCTGATAGGTGAGGTCACCTGAGTCAGCCTGTGCTGGGTCTGAATGACAAGTTTGAAAATGAAAAATACCTTGAGGAAGTGAGCTCACCAGACCTCTGTAGCCCGCTCCTTGTCTCTGCTTGAAGCTAGAGGCTTCAGGCTGCATTCGCTGTGGGTGGTCGAGTTGCATTGTGGGTAATGTAGGTAGCAGGTTTTTGATGGCTGTATTAAGAACTGGATACTGTGTTCAAAGACAGTGCACAAATAATGAGAGTTACTCACTGGACTTGTAGGCTGAAAAGCCTCCATGAGCTTCCTCACAGTTTTGCGTTGTTAGCCTCAGAGAGCATGCTCAGTACAGGCTTCAATCAAGCCAGTTGACAGCATGCGCTGACACCTCTGTGGACTCTGTGTTGGTTCCCCCAACACATGTACCTAATGAAATCATATGGCTCTTCCAGACTTTTCAAATGTTATTGAACTGATAATAAAAAGACATTTGGGGGGGGTTGTGATACGTAAAAAAAAAGAGTATTCATCATTTTAAGCCTTTTTTCCAGTGATTATGAATGGGGGAAAATGTTTTTTGGGCCAGTGAGTGTCACATGATGAACATGAATGTTGCAATACCCAGTGTGGCTATTACACCAGAATTCCCACAGCCCAGCTCCACCCCTCAGAGCTTGGTTTCTTCTACAAGGAAGAAGAATCCATGGATAAAAAAAGATAAATGCAATGATAAATCAGAGTGCTTTTTTAAGGACTTGTTGCTCTGACAAATCACAGACAGTCACATCTAGCTATTGTGTATTGCTCTTCAAAGAGATCTGGGTTTCTCCATTCCAGGATGACTGTAGGTAAACTGCTTTTAAAACTGTATTTAGTTGTATTAAGTCTTGTCAAAGGGGCTAATTAAAGAATTTTTCCAGGATGCTCGTCACGCCGCAGAAGGAGAGATTTATACCAAACTCAACCAGAAGATCGATGAGTTTATCCAGCTGGCAGACTATGAATGGGGCATGGCTGAGTCGGACGGCCGTGCCTCTGGATACCTCATGGACCTGATCAACTTCCTGCGTTCCACCTTCCAGGTCTTCACACACCTCCCGGTGAGTCTGATCCTCCTGCTAACTTTGACCCATTGAAGCTGCCGCCTCTCTCTGGGAACTGTGGGACATTGTCTTTTCTTTTTTTTTTTACATTCATTTAAGCTATAAATAATAGAGATGCGATAATTCCTTAGTTTCTGTCTCCTTTTCATTTTCCCCAAATCCCCAACTGTGTTCTGATGTTTTGCTGTGTTCACTACATCCCTATTAAAGTGTGTGTACAGTCTGAAAGTGGATTGTTTTCATTGTGAGTTTGAAGTTGAGTGTGTTGCGTTGGTGGTCTGTGCATATGCATGGTAATTGTGCTGTTACTGACTTGTAAACTGCTTGTGCGTATCTTCACCTGAAAGAGGCAGATTCAGTGACGTAGCAGAGTTTGAAGGACTTGGTCAGTAAACGTGTTCTGCCCAGATTGCTGTCAGCTACAGTCGGTTCAGCTGTGGGCCACCTGCCTGCTCTTCTCTCCAACATCTCTTATCACGTCTTGAATTAGTTCCATTTTGCTTTTTGTTTTTCACGAATGTCTTTGGTCTCCCCATCTGCACCCTCTGTACTGAGACAGCGCTCTAACTGATTTGTTTTACTCCTTTATTATGTTGACTTGTAAAGCATGCGAGATATCGCTAGTTGAATTTACCTCCTCCTGTCCATTTATTGTTGCCACATTTCTTTTCCTGTCCTTTCCCTCCTTCCCTCCCCCTCTTCCATTTTTGCTTGGTTTGGGGGTGTCTCTGCTCAGAATAACAACAATGACCATGCGTCGATGTCGGTGAGTATTCCTGCCTGGCTGTTACAACACTTTGCTGCCACTGTACAGGCAGGGGGGAGATGAAAAGCATGCTTATGTTTGACTGTGGAGGCTCCACTACTCTAGACTCGGTTCGTCTGGGACTTTTTGAATGGAAGACACTGTAGGACAGTGTTTACATGAGCATTTTAGCAGAACATTTGCAGAAGGTAGGGTTCTATAATAGCTTCTTGATGCTGCTCAAGAAAACTAGCAAGAAAGTGAATTCAACTTGTGAATTCAGTTATTTATTTCTTTTTAAAACTGCATGTTCACTGCAATTAATTTTGAATTTTCATAATTATCTTAGGAGTCCATTAATGTGTGTAAAAGATGTACTTATTGACTATTTTGTTTTTATAAATCCCTTATTACTTTCAACTATTTATTATTTAACTAAGACATTCATTTTTAAGATAATTTATTTATCCAATTTATTTATTAATTATAATAATTTATATTAATTAATATCAGTTAATGAAATGCTTTGTAACTATTTTATTTCCATGACACATGCGTCCTCCATAGTAGGGCAGTGTGTGATTATGAACTCATCCTCTGGAGCTGGATTTGGATCTGACAGATCATCCAGTCTGCCCCCTCCTCTGTTACTTTTTTGTAGTTTAGCATTCGTTCTCTTACATCTTAGGTGTAATGTAGATGTAGATAAAGTAGATTAATGGAATAAAAGCGTTCTGGTCATCATCATTTATATCCTTTGCTGGTTTACGACGCCATGGTACAGTTTGTGTCTGTCTAAGTAGAAGCAGTCCGAGTAAAAGCATTCTTCACATACTTGCTTTGAGGAAATGCTCAGCCATCAGTGGTGGTTTACACAGAGAAACATGAGACACATGCATGACCTTGAGTGGGAAAAGTTGTAAACGTTGCTGTAATTTCCATTTGTCTTTTTTGCAGCTTGCTGCCAGAGCACCAGAGCTGCATCCACACTAATTTTGGAAAAAGTCACCGGACTAGTGCTTTTAGTTTGTTTTTATGAAGCTGTCTATCCACATTTTAGTGCAGAATAACAGTGTAAAAGTTTGTCCTCAGAGTCTCATTACACCTTTAATTTATCCAAACTCATGATTTAGTTTGTTTTCTGAGAACTGAACAAATAGATAAACATTGATTTGACTATGGGTCATAAATGCTGGCACATGAAGAATACCTCCTAGGTTGTTGCACTGAGATGTCAGTAAACATAAATCCAGTTTACAGCAATATACTGACATTTAAGATGAGTGATCTCAGAAAAAAGAATCAGGGGCTGTGTCCAACAGTTCAATTTTTGAAAGACAACAAGAATGTCCGCTTTACACAGTGATTGGTCAGGTGTGCAGGCATGAGGAAGTATGCACGTTTGAATTTCTCTCTCAAGCTTCCTTCATTAATTTTTCACACAACAACTTCAGTCACTCTTCATGTGTTTAGCGAAGTGCAACGCTGTGAATTCCTTAAAGAAAAGATGGGAATTTTTTGTATTTCTCCCCTCTATATGACAGCATTTTTTCTCCCTACCGTTAATAGTGGCCACTTAGAACAGGTAGAGATATTTTTACCTTTAGATGTAGTTGGATGTCACATTATGTAATTTGAATTATTAGAAGCATAATGAGACTTAGAGATGCAAATATCTATTCACATACAGATACTTATCCTATAATTCTGAACAATTCACAAATGATAATGTTGGTTAACAACATGTTGACAGAATGAAAAGTGTGGAACCACAAGGGTGGTGCAGTCGGGCTAACACAGACTGTGTGCAATGTGCAAATACTATCGTAATCCTGTAGTTTATCTTCAATATAGGCAGAGGGGTTTAATTATGTAATAATGAACTGCTTTTCAAGAGAAGGGTCAAGTATTTTGTGAATAGTAATTGTAATTATGAAACTTTGGCACAGTGAGAGATAGCCAGAATATAGAACCAAAATATAGAAAGTTATCTTCCTGACATTACTGTTGGACTGTCGCCAACCAGCTCATTTTCAAAACGCTCATGTTTCAGGCGTCATAAATGGTGGCATAAAAGGTGTCATAAGCGTGGATAGAAGGCAAAACTTAAAATTACATTTTCAAATTCAGCCTAATTAGTGTGGATGTACTCTGAGTGTGAGCAGGGGCTTCCTTCTGTGGACATTCATAGAGATCAGGGCCTTTTCCTCAGTGGCACGTCTCTGTGTGAACGGCCCCTGAGTTGGCTACAGGTCTACCCAGAGACAACAATATGCTTGTGTGATCTAAAAGATTTGGAGTCAATAGAGTGAGATGTGATAGCTACTCGTTTAGAGTGAAGCCACGCAGCCTTCACTGCTGGCAAACCATGTATCACTGCTGTCTGTCTGCTGGTCAACTGTCAGCATGAAGAATATGAACAGGGATGTTGTGGAGCTCAAACAAAGGAAACCAAACGCTCACATTGACTTTTCTTATATCATTCCTCTGTGGCTTAATGTAATATGGCTTATGTAACTGTGTATTTCAATAAGACTGCTGGTGGCATTTTCCTTGAAGTTGGGGTCACCACATCATCCCTGTGAGAGTTTTTGCATGAGTATCTGTGAGAATGGATTGTGTTGATCTGCTGTTCTGTCCCTGTTCCCCACAAACACTAACTGTAATTTACTGACCTGCTCAGTTAGTGTTAGTGTTTCAGACATTTGAGTGAAGGTGTTACTTACAGGTGTTCCACTTGTTTCAAAGTGGATCATAAGTTAAAACATACCTGCTCACAAAATCAAGAAAACCTTAAGTAATGGAAACGCTCACAATTAGTTTACATGCTCTGGAGTGGAGCGTTATATGTGTTTACTTGCTGATTGAACTGTTGTGCCTTACCTGCATGTGTTGGCCTATCTGGTTTTTGTTATATGTGTGATGTTTAGCAAAGAGCACATCTTGGGAAATTGATAGCACCATTAATAGTCTTATATCTTTCAGTGACAGATTTTATGATGCAGTGATCAAAGCATGTTTTAGCAGATATTCATGGTAAGATGAGAGATGTTGACCGAAGAAAACATCCAGTATAGATCGCAATTGTTTTTATGTGGATTTTCATTATATAGTAGCTCTTTAGATCAGGGGTTGGGAACCTTTTAATTAGGTTAATAGCATATTATACAGCTGTATACCACAAACCTGTTCACTGAAGCTTTACTTACTTTACTTTTACTTTTACTTTACTTTTTTAGTCATAGGTAATTCCACTTGTCTTGTAATATGCAAATGACTCACAAATGTATATTGACATTCACTGTGATTGTCATTAAGTCAGAATATCACTTGTGGTCATCAGTGTCATTTTGTGTTTTAATTCAATCCAGCCAAAAGAAATTATAAAAAACACATCTATGACTGAACAGCAACAAACCCATGTGAGATTTTAATAACGAGCTTAAAAGGTCAGTTCACACAGACATTTGCCAATGTTCTCCTGGTGGTATTTAGCCATGCCTAACCATAAAGTGATAGTTCAGGTTATTTGACGTGGGGTTGTGTGAGGTACTTATCTAAAGTCAGTGTATTACCTGCAGTAGATTTGGATCTACAAGCACAAACACACCTAGACTTCGCTCTGTCTGACTCAAACAGCTGATCTGCAGAGTAATACAGTGCGTGCCGTAGGTGTGCTTGCGCATAGTAGTATGGTAATTCAAAGGTTCACAAACTGTAGTTCCACAGGAAAGGGCTCTTCGATGGCAGATGAAATGGTGAAAATATTCAAAGTAAAGCATACACCTAAACTGATTTTAGTTTTTTTCTGTGGACATGTTTTTAAGTGGCTAAAACAAGTTTTTTTTTGTTTGTTTTTTTATGACCCCGTCTAAACTGGCAGGGCACTGATCTGAATCTACTGCAGGTAATACACTGACTGTAGAATAATACACAATCCTATGTCAAATAACCCAAATTATCACTTTAACTTTGAAAGAATTTAACTACAAATTAAAGTCCTTTAACCTCCCACTGGCGGGGCAGGAGAAATCTCACAGACAAAGCTCACATAACAGCACTCTGTGGCGATAGATATCACCAGACGCAAGTGAGGACATATATTTTTAAAACTAAAAAAAAATTTTATTAAAACTAAAAATATAAATTGCATTCCTGATCTTCTTTCTTAATCTTAACAGATACATCACTTCTCGTTCACATGTCCTCTGCACACTGCACACTTCTGCTTCATTTATCATCAACTTTTGCACCAAAAACATGGACTGTTTCAGCCATTTTGTCTCTGTTTTTCACAGATTGACCTTATCATTGTGATTTGTATTGACACTTTGCATGACGTTGACACAAATCCCTGCTTTAGGATTCCTAGTGTAGAAACTGTGCATGTAGTGAGTGCTTCACTCATGTGCTGCCCTTGCTGAGGATACGTCTCTCAGCATGTTTGCAGCAGTGGCTCTCCTTTTGGTTTGTTTGCGGTTCCAAACAGACTCATCTTGTTGGCAATCAGCTGTTCACTTTGCCAGAAAGCATTCATGACAGCAGACAGATGCAAGACAAAAGTTTGCTCTGTGTTCAGCCTAAACACATTAAAGCCCTGTCTCACCAGACAGCAGAGTTCATCTGAGAGGCTTCACTCAACTGGTGCATCTAGAATCTGAACCACTTCAGCTGACCAGCTAAGTGCACTTTAGCTTTCTCTGCTTTGGGCTCTCTGGCTGTCCCAGCACTGTCAATGTGGTTTGCAGTTGTATAAATAAACGTTAACATACTTTGTCCCTGGGAGCAAATCTGCTGGTCACAGCAATTTCATTGTAACTAATTGATATAGCTGCAAAATGTCACAGTTTTTCCATCTCTTTCTGACAACATATGATATTTGACAGTTTTACCCATTGAGAAAAGCACCAAAATTGTTTCTTTAGCCTAATCCAATGCTTGTTGTGATTACTTCCAGTGTACTGGACTTTTTTGTCAAGAATAGCTTCAGTGATAGCTACAGTATGCTGCTGTATGTACAGTGTATTGTGTTATAGACAAGTCATTGACTGTTCTCTACTCTGTCCAGGTGGGGTTTGGCAGCTCTCATATTCTCTCATCACAAAGACAGTTTGTTGTTAATGAACTTTTCAAAAGTATCTGTCAAAAAACTTTAGGACTCACAACCCGTAGGTTCCTGACCCCTGGGCTAGAGAGTAGATGGTGTGAAGTGTGTGAAGATAACAACTAACACTGAATTATTTTTTGCCCTCCCTGCTCTTTATCCCCTATACCTATTTTTACTCCTGTATCTTCCTCCTCTGGACCTTCTTCCTTCTTCTGTTCTGTCACCATTTAACCTTTTACTCTCCTGCCAATTGCTTCACACAATCTCTTTTATACCTTTTTCCTCTCCTTCTTTTTCATTTCCATGCACAATCCCTCCCCCTTTTTATTAATGTCCACCCCTTTCTATGACCTCATCCCAACTTACCCTGACTTCTTCTCCTCATTCTCCATTCTTCTCATCCCCATCCTAATCTTTCCTACCCCTTTCCATCTCTCTCCTCTCTCTTGCCTCCTCTCTTCGCCCCCCTCCCCCTGTCTCTCTCTCTCTGCAGGGTAAAGTGGCCCAGACAGCTTGTATGTCGGCTTGTAAGCATCTGTCCACGTCACTGATGCAAATGCTGCTGGACACAGAGCTCAAACAGATCAGTATGGGGGCCATTCAGCAGTTCAACTTAGATGTAATTCAGTGTGAATGTGAGTATAAATAAATGTAATGTTTAATTTTATTTATGTTGTAATTTAATGTTAATCTACAGGACTGTAAAGACTCTACACAGGGGGCCGACATATTTCAATTACAAATTAATTTTAAGATCTCAGACCAAAATGAACTGATGTGTTAGTGTTTGCTTTTTTCCTTGTTTTTGGTTCAGTTGTAAGTCTGTTGTTTGCAAGAGAAGTAGGTCTAAAACATGTTGATATTTATTTTGCAGAGACAGAGAAATGAAAATGAATTTAACATTGTTTCCAGGTTTAATATTGAATGTGTTACAGCCCAGTGTTAGCAGTAGTACATAGTTAATCTTCACAAGCAGTCTCATTGAGATCAGGATTTTTTCTTTATGAAATAACTGTGTACTAGTACAGAAAGCATACAGTATGTGGGCACAGTTCAAACACATAATTTACATTACTGTCAGAACGCCTGACTGTAATGCTTCTTCATGTCTTCAGATGAGATCAGAGACTTTTTTGCAACTCATACCATCTGTAAAAAAGTTTTCTCTACACAGGAGAAAAAAAATCCAAGCTCAGTTTAAACATATGTTACAGCTTAAGGTAAAATGTTAAATAATGAGATGTAAGCATTAATTCATTCATCAGTCATATGTGTGTAATTACGTGCCATTGAAGGCATGTATTACTATCCTGCATACTTATTCGACTTATTCATTATCTGTATCAAAATTGTGGCGCATTACTAGTCCTGCAGCTTTGAGAAAACCCAGACAATATATACAGTATGTCAATACGTGCGGCTCTATTGGGAATGGTGTGCTATGAATTTTCATAGCGATTCGAGTAACCATGGTGACGTAAATGGTAATAAAAGCCAAAAGAATTCCCATAGAGAATGAATGGGGAGACGTGAAAACAGCCAAACCCACCTCTCTTTGGAGCTCTGTTGCTGCGTCATACTTCAACCTAGAAAAATGGTTGAAATGTTAAATGGGTCACAAGACTTGAGATTTTTTTGGGTTCAATCGCTATTTTGACAACTATTACGGTTTTCACAAAATCGCAGTTCATGTTTTGTGTCATTTTTAGACCGTTTCAGATTTTATAATGGGTGTGTATTGCATGGAATGTTCAGAGCTAGAGTTGATGACATCATGCGCACTCTAACTGCCATCCCTGAAAATGTCTGGAAAATCTTTTAAATCCCACAATTTACAACCTACATTGACAACTCTTTATATCAAAAATGTAAAGATTGTCGTCCTGTATCACCCAGTATTGGTCTCATTCTGATATAGTTTAAGGTTTTTGAGGAAATCCCCTCTAAGTGCAGAGAGGGTTGTCCAAAGCTCTCATAGACGCCCATGTTAAACTGAGCTCTGAAGCTCTTGTTGAGGGGAGTCTCTAAACTGCGATAAAACCTCAACCGTAAAAGGAAGATATACATAAAATATATCAGTCTCTTTATTGAAGGCTTGGGATGGCAATGGTGAGGTGATCTTTTCAATGTTGCAGAAGGCTCTACTGCCACACACAATGCATACACGCTCATTGCTCGTTGCTGCCCAAACTTTCACACAACTGACTGTGATTGGCTAATTAGACTGATTAACTCAGGGCATTTTTTACTGTTGCCCATGTTTTTCTGTTCTAGCAGGAGAAATCACAGTAGCTTTATTGCACATCAACTTCTATTAGGGCATATACATGTGTGTATACATGTCTTGCTATGGTTGTGGGGACAAATTTAGGTTCCAGGTCACTTTGGCCAGTCCTCGCAGTTCTAAAGAGCTTTTTGAGGGATACCTGCAGTGACTGAGGTCAGAGTTAGGATAACTGTCTAAGACATGAACGAAACGCAAAGTAACGTCCTCTGTAGAGATTGAAACGTGTGCAGTGTTTATCACCCTGCTCTAGTTGTTTATCACAATCTTTATCACCCAGCTCTAGTTGCTACTTCTGGCACCAAGCAGTAGGCACATTCAAAATTTCTTCAGGAATTTTCTAGTTAATTATTATTATTCAAGTAAGTAACAAATGGACAGAGCACACAGAATAGACCCTTGTAGGACAACTATGAGTACTGACTTGGCACTTGCCATTTGAAATTTCTGCTCCTCAAAAGATCCTCATGAACATAACTAACAAAATTTTTTTTCTTTTCATGAAAATATTGTCAACTGTGTCAAATGTCCAGGGCATTGACAGCATCTCTCCCTCCAAGTAATGCAGCTGTTGATGTGTTGATGGTCTGAATCCTGAATCCTGACCGCTGAAGTTGTAATACATTATTACACATTGACGTAGACATTACACGCACCTTGGTAGATTGTGTGTGTTCACATGGAGGTATATGTTTACCATAGTGTGTAACCTCATCAGAGCCTCTTTAAATATGGGTGTGTGTGTGTGTGTGTGTGTGTGTGTGTGTGTGTGTGTGTGTGTTTGGGTCAACCAAAGTTCAGCACTGCGTCAGACGATCCAGGGAGTCACAACAAAACCATATCATGTTACTTTTCTCTTCTGTTCTGATGTGATACTGTGGATTTCTACAAAGAAATCGAAGGTCATCAGATCAACACATGACTGACTGCAGGGATCCACTGACTCGCCACTGTGGAGGCAGTGATGCTTTAACCTGCAGGGTTCATGCACAACAAGAATGATCAGTTGTCAGAAGTTCATGCTGGGGTTTTGAAAAAATATAGCTTATGATTAATGGATGATTAAAATATTAAATACACCCAATCACTTCATTGTGGGAACGTTAATATAAACAAAGTATCTTCACACACTCAGCTCCAATACAGCTAACAACAATCAGTAGTGACCTACAATTCATATACTTATATATTATAAGTATATAAGTTATGACTTATGGATGATGAGAGTTCAAAACTACGGTCATGGTCAGTTTTTGAATTACTGTCTTCCTGAAAGCTACATTGCATGTTTGTGCTATAAAACATGGTGAGTGACCACGTATGATATTCATTAAAAAATCCGCATTACCACTCATCATACTTCATGTTGTATGCTGTCATGTTGTGTAGAATGAAGGTGGGTAGATGAAAACATGTGAAGATGACAAGTGGATATTGTTGTTGTAGTTTTTTTTTGTGTTTGTTTTTACTAAAAAATCGATTGTGGAAAGTTTTTCCCCAGCATCCCGTCACACTGAACATCAGGCTCAATAACTTTATATTGGCAATGTTTATCATGTTTAGTTGCTACTTCTGGTAATCCTACTGAGTAATAGATTGCCCCAGTCTGCAGCTCTGTGTGGTTTTCAGTTGCATTTTGATAAACAGTAAAGCACAATGTTGTTCTTGTATCATAAACCAACATCTGTGAATCTTTACCTGAAAACATTTTAAATCTGCCAAAATCTATCTTTTCTATTCTCATATTCAGAATATGCAATAAATTCTTTAACAGATCAATTTATATGGTGTTTAGGGACAACTTATTTGTTAGGACTTTATGAATTTTGTTAAGGTGTCACGGTTAAAAGAATGTGTTATTTATCATGAAGCAGTAAACCTCTGGTTATCACTGCACCTGTATTTTAATTCTTATGGGACCCAGTTTCTAGTTAAATAAGTTTAGACCTCCACATTAATACTGTTTATTTTTTACTGCGACAGTAAGAAGCAGATCTGCTGTGTGTAATATATACTGTGAGTTTAAAGTGACTGTTGTCTGGTGGTATTTTTCTTTCTTCTCAGTGTTTGCCAGCTCAGAGCCCGTCCCTGGTTTCCAAGGAGACACACTCCAGCTGGCCTTCATCGACCTGCGACAGGTAAAATGTCTCAATGAGCAGCACAGAAGAAATACATTTACATGTGTTTTAGCCAGCACAAGGTTAGGACCGCTTCATTTAAAGCTCATTCATTCATTCATTTTATATGAAGATTTATCTTCCTCTGTCAAAGTTTTTTTTTATAAAATAATGAGACTAATAAAGTTTTTAGTTTTAAAACACATCACTCTCGCCATGTTTACACCTGGCGTGCACACAACTACGGAGTCTGGAAACACTGATGGGCCCGTTTTAGTTTGAAAACTCTTGTAGTCTGGACAGACAGAAACGGAGACCTTTGGAAACAATGATGTAGACTCCCATGGTCGCTCTCATCAGCCTCCACCACAAGTGGGTGAAAGAAATATGAATAACGAATTACAAGCGTTACTGACCTTGATGTCTTTGCTCGCAGCTGTTGTGGAGTTAAATTCTGCCATTTGCTGTTCCTCGTTCGTAGTATTTTCTGCAACTAACCGACTACAGAGTAGACAGTCAGGTGTGTTAGTATGGACGGAGGTGGTTTCTGGGTCGCCTGGACAGAGATCGTTTTCGATTGAAAACACAGATTTAAAATGTCCCTGGATCAGATAGTTTAGGGAAGGGTTCTCTCTTTTGACACCATCACTTGGAGTCACCAAAGTGATGGGAGGTTCTCGTCCTGTGTTTGGAAATTTAGTGGAGACACTACCCTGATACCCTGAGCAGTCCAACTCATCCACTCACTATGCAGCGCCCGGGGAAGAGCAGTGTTGGACTGTGACACATATTATTCAGACCTGCTTAGAGAATTTAAAGCTCAAAATATAATAAGATGACAAAAGATGGCTAAGACGAAACAGCTGATTGCAGAGTCACCAATACAACGAACACCTATTTAGTTACAAATTCAGTTTTGTAGTTTTAATCTGTTTTCACCTTTATGCACCTTTTACTTCAGTTGTCCCACATTTCACCTCTCTGTATCACATTCAACAATATTATGTTTCACTGGCCTTTTCAACTTTCACCTGTCCTATAGTTCACCTGCTCAAGAACACCCCCCCACCCACCCACCCACACACCCCCGCCCCAAACACACACACACACACACAAGCACAAGCACGACCCCCTTCCGTTTTTGTTGTAAACACCAGTGGTATGTAAAGTGTTGCTTCGTCTCATTAACTTGTGTCTGCTGTTGACCTGTTAATCTGAGCCTGAGGTGGAGGCTTGGCTCTGCATGCAGCGCAGGTCACAGCACTAAACTGAGCCAGTTTGTTGAATTCACTGCAAGAAGACTGAGGAACTAAAGGTTGTTACGTTAACATAGAACCTCCCATAGAATCACCCATAGTCACAATTTAACAACACCTGTTTGTGCATTTCCCACCCTGTTTATTAGATTTAAATGATAACACAAGAAATGAAAAGCAACAGTAAGAGATGGGGAATTAAGGCAGGATGTTGGTGGTTTTCTGTGGATTCTGCCCCAGTGATCTGATTCTTGTTAACTGAGTCCAGGGCCTGTTTCACAGCTCTCTCCAAACTGACACGAGTGAAATTCTGGTTGAGAAACTTCATTTATTTATTCGATCTTAGAAAAATAAGTTTATGCTTTATTTTACTGGTCTGTCATTTTCTAATAAATTCATGGGATAAACAACAGGCAACAGAAAACATGCAAATCTTCAAAAATAAAAAGGTGAAATCAGCAGATTTTTGGCATTTCTGCCTCAAGAAAGAAAGACTTTAATTAATGGATTATCAAAATAAATTTTTTGTCAATGACCAAACGACTGAAATAACCACATCATGGAACTTTGTATTTTCACTATAATTTGTATTAAATTTGAATATATTGAGATTAAAAAACTTGAATCAACAATAGAACATATCAATGTTAACACTGACCAGGGTTGTTAAAATTCCCAAATTAGAAACCTTCATGAGGACGTGACCTCAGTGTACTGAGTGGTGGCTCCAGACCTTCCTGGGTCTGAGTAGAGCTCCCAGTTTCCTGTGATGCAGCTCATTAGACGTGTGTCTAATGATGTTCCCTTTATACCGGCTGCTTGGTTGACCTGTTAATCCCAGCCTTAGGTAAAGGGGTTGGGAGGCATCCACAGGCTGAGGTTACACAGAGGTCAACCTTTTACTTTCCCTTTATCTTATGGTTGTTGATTTCATAGCTGTAACTGCTTTTAAGATTGTTATCCTGTAACCAATCAGACTGACTGACAGTCAAAACTCTAGGGTGATGGATGGAACGTCTATAAAAGGCTTGAAATGAAGATGGAGACAGATTTGTATGCAGCTGAGTTAATGTTAATGCTGTGACGTAAAACCAGTCTTGATTTAAAATATTCTGTACCTCAGTCATTAAATTCATCAAGTGAAGTCATATTGTTTTTTAATGACATGTTGACATTTCCTACAGTTTGAGACCTGCTCATTTATACAGTAGTTTTGTTTAATTTCTTCATGCATAAGAATATTGAGTTGAGTCCTTGAGCTATAAATTCATCACTGCTGGTGTATGAAGAAATGCATCAGGTTCACATACAGGTTACTTTACATTTTTAGTTTTACTTATTGTCCTATTTTAAATTGCAATACTGACATGTAGAGACAGACAATCCATTCACACCTATGGGCGATTTGCAGCCACCTTTAACCCACATGGAACCTGAGTGAGGCAGCATTGCTAACCACTGTACAACTGTGCAGCCTTTGGATCACGCTTATGTAAAAATAATTGATTTATACCGTATGTCTTTAGTATGCTCATGACAAAGACACATTGCATGTATTATAAGGGAGCAGTGTACAGTTGCTCATTTTCTGTGGCCCGTAAGTCACGTCGGGACATTGGAGGATAAGTTGTGTAGAAGCTCTTTGATAATTTTCCAGAAAAGTGACAGGAAGTCATAAGCGGGAAATCAGGATGTGTTGTCTTTTCCTGCTGTGGACGAATATCTGTGGAGGAGAAGATCATTACTGGGATTCCTCTTTTATGACTCTTGTTTACAAGATTAATGGTAAAAATAAAAATGAAATGCTACTTGGCAGAAGGTGTCATTTGTTCTAGAAAGTCATTGGTAGCTTATTTACACTCTGATTGTTAACGAGCTTGCAGGTGCTGACATACACACATCAAGCAGCAAACAGTGGCCGAGGCAATGGTCACAAAATGGCCCCCCCCCAGCACCCACGTTGTTTAAATAGCAAATACAGAATACTACCATGGGCGTGTGTGTCTTGAAATGAGATGTGGTCAGGCGCATTGTTGGCGCATTACTGTCTTGAGACAGTGGCAAGTGATTGCGCGATTGGCCAACATGTACCTGGTCTGAAATCAGTGGCGCAGTATTATACTGCTATTTTAAGGCGCTCAAGAGAATAAAGTGGACTCGCTGGTCAGGACTGGGCTTGCTGGTCAGGACTGGACTGTGATTGGTTTATTGGATGTTACACTGTTAACACTCCCGTGAATAATTAAGAGAATAAGTACAACCCTTTTGAACGATGCGCCTGGCGCAGAGGCATGGACACGCCCTAAATGCATTTGCCCTACACATTTCAGACCGTACGCTTCGGAACATTGAAATAGAGCCCTATGAGTTTAATGCATTTTGGTAAACAGTTGGTGGAGCTAATTCTCCGTCAGTAGCAGAGTTTCAGACCTGTAGTAGAGTTGTGGAACTGTGTTTCTTTGAGTGGGTCCCTGTTTTGTTTATATTGCGTATATGCACACACAAGCAGATGACACGATACATAGTCGTACCAACAGTGTCGCACTATTTCACCAATCTTGGCAGTAACACGCCAAGATGTCCTGCATATAGGTGTAAAAACTGAGCTAGACTGAGTGTCAACATGATCTAGTCAGAACTACCTAGAGTTAACCTTTCCTCACCTCTGGACCACCAGACTGCTGATGAGCCCATGCTGTCAGAGAATAGACATCTTCTATTCTAGCTCCTTTTTTTGCCAAACAATACAAGTCTGTTAGACAACAGCATCCAGCAGAAGACCTCTAAAGTGAAGCTTCACAAGTGCATAAAAGGAAGGAAAGCAGAGATGGATTTCTAGAGTTTCACACGCCGCCCTGATTCATTGTTTCAACGTAAAGGTGAAACCAGGGAGTTTCACAACAAACCATGAAGTAATGTCACAGAGATGATGATTTATCTGACACCGACCTTTTGGGAAATCACACATCTCATTCTCCTTTTCTTTCTCTGGGGCTCTTTCCGTTAATCATAAACATTCACCTCAGTCTAACCGTGGACATCATCTGGAGGCAGCTCCGTCATGTCTCTGTCACAGTTCAGATGTTTACTGGGAGCGAAGCCTCTTCAGGTCATCGCTTCCTCAGTACATACATTCCCAGTCTTGTGTAGAGTTTCAACATTTTTTGTGTATTACAGCATATTGAAAACGACTTTGCGGCTCATTTATGATTGTAATGACTGTGAGGAGAACGCCGTCTTGTCATTGTCTCTATATTAAAACTGTAGATTTCCTCTCCTGCTTCACAGACTTCTGAGAAGTGATATGTTTTTCTGTTAGTGCATCAAGACAAAGTCAATAGAAGAGAGATGCAAATGACCTGAACCAATAAAACAATATTATTCATGTAACAATGTGGAACATTACACCTCATGTAAATATGCTGATGGTGGTTAATATTTTTTTCTCTCTGTATGACTCCTCCCTCATCTACGTCCTAAGGTGCTTGTGAGTGTGTATCTGATGACAACAGTCGTTAATCTAGAAGGATCCTGCTGGACAAGTGGAGACATGTTATCAGAAATAGAAATAAGAGTGAAGTGTTGTGTGTGTGTGTGTGTGTGGTGGTGTGAACTGTCACTGTGCAAGAGCTGTGTAAGTCCTGGAGAAGATCTAATGAGAGTCACTATGTTGAAAGTTGCTTCAAATTCAAAAGGCTCCCTCTCAATTCAGCTCTCTACAATGTGCTGGACTAATGTTAGAAAGAAATCGGATTGTGGGTACAAGCAGCTGAATGGATTGGTGCCTGGGGTTCACAACTGGACATTGTGGTGAGGAGCTCAGACAGCAAGTCTAACAAATGGTGAAAACACAATATTTTACCAATTAAAGTTGAGTTTATTTGCTGGAGGAATTCAGGGATTGTCCTGACCACTTAAATGTTGTTTTATCTGTGACCATGGAAATAAATGAATTCCAAGAAAGGTTCATTTGCGCACATGCACAGGTAAGCACAACAGGAAGACTCCAGTTGGTTTTTAAGATTCCTACTCCTTTGAGATGCTTTGTATTTACAGTATTTGTTGGTGTATGGCTTTTGCCCACGTCCACTGTGTTACCAGCGTCAGCTAAGAGGTGAAAATTGTCAATGATTGTGAAAACTTCTCTGCATTCTAGCCGACGGTCCAGTGTGCATAACAGAGAGCATCTTGCTTGAGACCTCACGCACAGCTTCGGTCAATGTCTATTTTTGCTCTCTGAAGCTTGAATTCCGTTGTAAATGTATGTAATGCCTGTATTTATTGGAAATGGACATGAAACTAATATATGATGATATGTTTCCTTTGTTATTGAC
>NW_019175062.1:1949330-1986061 GCF_002260705.1 Seriola dumerili
ACAGTACATACATTCCCAGTCTTGTGTAGAGTTTCAACTGTGTATTACAACATATTGAAAACACTTTTGCGGCTCATTTATGATTGATGTTGTGACAGATACTGGCTGTTTTTAACACATTGTAATGACTGTGAGGAGAACACCATCTTGTCATTGTCTCTATATTAAAACTATAGATTTCCTCTCCTGCTTCACAGACTTCTGTGATATGTTTTTCTGTTAGTGCATCAAGACAAAGTCAATAACAAAGGAAACATATCATCATATATTAGTTTCATGTCCATTTCCAATAAATACAGGCATTTACATACATTTACAACGGAAATTCAAGCTTCAGAGAGCAAAAATAGACATTGACCGAAGCTGTGCGTGAGTCTCAAGCAAGATGCTCTGGTTATGCACACTGGCACGTCGGCTAGAATGGCAGAGAAGTTTCACAATCATTGACAATTTCACCTCTAGCTGACGCTGGTAACACAGTGGACGTGGGAAAAGCCATACACCAACAAATACTGTAAATACAAAGCATCTCAAAGGAGTAGGATCTTAAAAACAACTGGAGTCTTCCTGTTGTGCTTACCTGTGCATGTGCGCAAATGAACCTTTCTGGAATTCATTATTTCCTCATTTCCATGGTCACAGATAAAACCAACATTTAAGTGGTCAGGACAATCCCTGAATTTCCTCCAGCAAATAAACTCAACTTTAATTGGTAAAATTGTGTTTTCACCATTTGTTAGACTTGCTGTCTGAGCTCCTCACCACATGTCCAGTGGTGAACCCAGGCACCAATCCATTTCAGCTGCTTGTACCCACAATCCATTTCTTTCTAACATTAGTCCAGCACATTGTAGAGAGCTGATGAGAGGGGAGCCTTTTGAATTTGGAGCAAACTTTTAACATAGTGACTCTCATTAGATCTTCTCCAGGACTTACACAGCTCTTGCACAGTGACAGTTCACTACCACACACACACACACACACACACACTTCACTCTTATTTCATTATTCTGATAACATGTCTCCACTTGTCCAGCAGGATCCTTCTAGATTACACGGACTGTTGTCATCAGATACACACTCACAAGCACCTTAGGACGTAGATGAGGGAGGAGTCATACAGAGAGAAAAAAATATTAACACCATCAGCATATTTACATGAGGTGTAATGTTCCACATTGTTACATGAATAATATTGTTGTTTATTGTGTTCAGGTCATTTGCCCCCTGTAGTGGATCTACTGTAAGCAGGAGTGCAGCTGTTCCTAATAAAGTGCTCAGTGAGTGTATGTGACAGAGGGAGGCAGTGTGTGTGAGACTCCCCTGTGGGGTTGGATATTGAGAAATGGTTCTAAATCGTCTATAGTTCATTAAGAATCTTGTTTTTGTTTGTTGAGTGCTGAAGGTGAAGGTTGGACCAACTGCGCTTCATCTACCCTGCAGGTATTTGATGTGTCAGTGCACCTGTGTACTGTTGACAGACCAGAGCTACCCCTGAAAACTGTGGCTGCAGTTTCCCAACGACAACACAGCAGTGTCTGCGTCTGCGTCTGTTCATTCCTTTTATAGAGAACAGTAAGGTTGAATAAAGGCGCAACATTCCCGCCTCGAACAGGCTGTGTAAAAGAGACTTCTGGCAAGTTGCACCATGAAGTCTAAGCTCGTATTTCTTGTCCAGTTAAACCCGTTGTTTTTTAGTGACGTCACTGTGTTCCCACTTCTCAACAGTTCATTTGGTGGGTAAAAATAACCAAATTTTTCTTCAGGGGCTTATTGCACCAAATCACTTAGATCCAGTGAATTGTTGTGAACTGTGGAGAGTTGAGTGAATGTCAGGGTAAGACGTCCCTGCTACAGGCTCATCACTTAGCTCCAGGTGAGAATAATGGCATTGTTGCTAAGCCTCTCTCTGTGTGTCAGAGTCTCTCAGTAAGCTGAATAATGCTATTATCACTAAGCTGCTCTTTCACTGCTCATTCAACATGACCCAAACACCCAGCTGTTTCACCCTATGACATTAGCATACACTGTGTGTGTGGGTGGGGTAAGGGGGTCATCTCCATCAGGTTAACCAGGGGTCATGGGATGGTCATTTTAAATGTTCCTGTTCACACTTAACACTTATCATGTAGCAGCAGAGACCCCTCCCTCCTCCCCTCTTCCCTCTGTGGCTCTTACTCTTCACTCTTCACTCTTCTCTCTACGTCTGGACCTCAGAGTCTGTTGTTTAGGAGAGGAATGTTGTGTATGATATACTTGTAGGCCCACATCTTGACTGAACAGTAACCTATGACGACATGGGTTGACATTGTAGTTAGGGGTTTGGTCCAGGCCTCAGCTTTGCAACAATCAACCCCTTAAAACATAAACTGTCCATAAAATCAAGAGCACAGTCAGTGTTTTGATGATCATTTTATCAGCTGTAGTTATTTATTGTGTTAATCTCATTCAGTGTTAGACTACAAAATGACACTGTCAGCTGTTGTTAAAAAACATGAATATTTTAAGGAGCTGCGGCACATTCAGAGCTGAGCAGCACTTTGTCCTGTCACTCTGTGAAACTTAGCTAACATAACATTAGCTCAGCATCCAGAGGGAGACTGACAGCTGCCAACAAAGAGACGCAAAAAGACCGTGTCAGTCTCTTCTCGTCAATCAAACTGCCGCCCTCCATCTTTCTATTGTCCTCTCTAAGTTGTCGTGTATCTCTGTGTGTCTTGCAGCTCCTGGACCTCTTCATGGTGTGGGACTGGTCCACTTATCTGGCAGATTATGGCCAGCCAACCTCCAAATACCTGCGAGTGAATCCAGCCACTGCCCTGGCTCTGCTTGAGAAGTGAGTGTTGACACTGCTGGGGAAGTGTGTATAATATTTCACATTTTGAAGTAGTATTTACTGTAGCAGCGTGTTTTAGCAGGAGTGAGGCTCAGGGTGTGCTGGGAAAGAGTCTGTGAAGAAGAAACAAACTGGCTAAAATCTCTTTTTAAACTGAATTATCTTTGAATTATTAGCGCTAGAATTTTTAATAAGGATGCACCAGTGTGGAGGATTATAACCCATTCACTTCAGATGATAATATGGCAAGTTGAGGTGATTGGTCACTAAATTGCTCTTCGATTACTCAGCAGAATTTAGTTTTCTCAAAAAAAAAAAAGGCTTGAAGGCCATTTGGGATTTTCAGGTTCTTTGGTATTCAGATCCAGATCCAGGTGACTGTAATCTGATTAATCATATCATGAGAAATAATGATTCTTTCCTGCTGGGAAGTAGTGAAAATCTGATAGATACAATAATAAATCATTTTAGGTCATATGGTCCCTACTGGATTCCATCATGCTCTGGGCAGTAATGAAATGGGTATTAAAGTTCATTCTTCTGCAGAAACCCTGTACATCTATATATTATGATTGTGTATGGGAACAAAAATCACAACTATTCATATAGCATTAAAAATTGTTAGCATGCTCACACATCATGACATATTCTACATTTTTTTTTTAAACATCTTCTCTCACATTAATATCATTTAATTAAATGAATTCTTGCATATAACTTGTGAAGCGCTCAGATATGAATGTGGCTGTGTTTCCCTCCTCTAACACTTCTTGTCTGCTGTTTTTCTGCTGCTGCTGCTGCTGCTGCTCAGAGTCTACAGGGGGTAGGTGCAGCTTCCTCACTGCTTGTCTTTGCTCTTCTACAGCATGCTCTGATATCTTGTCATGGCTCTACCTCCTGTGAACTATAGTTTTTCTCTTAGTAACTTAAGTCTGAACTACAGGTAACATTTTTGTTAAGGTTCAAATCCATATATATATATATATATGTTTTCAGGTGTGATAGTCTGGACGGAGATTGTTTTTGATACGTAGCGAAAACGCTCTTATGGACAAAGATCGTTTTTGAAAAACGCTGTTTTCAAATGAAAACGTAGTTGTTTGGACGTAGCATCAGAAGCTATACTGCAGTATGCAGATATATCTGCTCTTCCCTTTGTTGAATATGGATCCTGCACCTGGTATAAATATAAGAATAGGGTGCTTTCACACCTGTAGAAAAAATCATAATTGTTGTCTTTTAGAAGTGGTGTGGTGTGTTCATACTGACTTTTTACAGACAAACTAAAAACTGCAAATATGAAGTCATACTGAATGACTGATAACTCACTGAGTGAACAGTTTTGATGATGTCATTCTGCATTTTCCCCAAAAGAGGAAAATGAAACTGCAGAGACTGACAGATAAATGTGCTGCTTACTGCTCTTTACAGCAGGAAAGAGATCAGGAAATCACTGATGATGAGCTTTACATGTTCACATGTGTTTTTTACACTGACAGCATAATATTACAGGCTGATATTTACTGTCAGTATGTGATTACTAAGTTTCACTCACATGGTGATTGTTACCATGGTTACAAAATGGTCTTGCATACATGCTCTTCATAACTTATAGAGCCCGGGAGATCGCTTTCTTAACAGAATTTGAATTTGCACTAAAATCATAGACCTACCCTCATGACAAGCTGGTTGATGTGTTCTGCTTTTACACCACAAATGACCTGTACCAGCCTCTGCTTGGACATCCAGTTGCTCTGTCTGCAACAGACTTTGATTGACAGCTTTCCCAGCAGCCCAAATGAACCGAACTAAATGCTCAAAACAAGTTTATTTTAGCTGAACAAGTTCAGTGTGAAAGAACTGTAAACATGCCCATAACCCCCTCTCTGCACTGCAAGTCTTTACTTTATCCTGCTGATGCAAATTAAATTCTGATATTATCATTGTCTAAATAGTAACCTTATAAACACAGCTGATAGAACATATCTTTCTGACTCGACTCTTTGACATCTTCTTCCTCTGTTTCCAGGATGAAGGACACCAGTAAGAAGAATAACATCTTCTCTCAGTTCAGGAAGAACGACAGAGACAAACAAAAGCTGATAGAGACTGTGGTGAAACAGCTGAGGAGCCTGGTCAATGGCATGTCCTCGTGAACACACACACACACACACACACACACACACACACACACACACACACACACACACACACACACACACACACACACAGACACAGACACACACGGGAGTGATGTGGGTGTCACGGAGAGATATAATGAATGAAACATGCATGCAGTCACATGCACACACATACACACACACTGAACTGCCAGGACACTCACACACAACATGACAGTGACATGAAGAACCACACAGGGAACTTACACACACAAACATAAGGTACAGATAGACAGCCAACAGACACGCACACACATACACGCACACACAGACACACACACACACACACACATCACATTACGGCACAGCAATACACACACTCTATAAGGCATGCAGGGAACTGACTCCTAGCAAACACAGCACACACATATGAAATCATATCCTCTCCTTACTGTTATACCTGAATGAATATTCAATGTAAATAACACACACACACACACACACACACACACACACACACACACACACACACACACACACACACACACACACTAAACAGTTTACTGGACTGAACAGTAAGGTGTTTGTAAAGTATTTTTAATGGTTATGATAAGACAAACTATGTTTGTACATTAGTGAGAGTGAAATGATTGTAGCTGCAGAGGGAGACTGGTGCAGCACAGGAAGTGACACGAGTACTGGGACAATGAGGTTAAAGGTCAACACCTACCACACCTCATATGAATGAGATGAGCCACTTCCTGTTCTGTCAGAAACCCATATTATACATTGAACATGATGAAGTCAGGATGTATTTCTTGTTTTCATTTGGAAGAATTACAAAGAGAGATTGAAGTATTGGTAATGTATTGATCAAGCTGTTAAAACAAATCAACTATCTCTAGTTCTGTCAGATGGACATCTCTCCTTTGACCTGCTGTGCATCCTTTTAACACGAGTCTCATGTTAAAAGCTGAAAACAACATAGATACACACCAGAAACCAGGTTACTCAGAGAAATCAAGTGATGCAGGTGATCACACACCACAGTGGAGACCTGTGACTGTCAGCTGTGTGTGTACATGCAGGAGACCAGTAGACACATTTCTTTACTACTGCTGACATTATTTTGGAAACCATGGCTGCTTATCTTTGTTTAAAAGCAAATTCATAAAATACCATAACCCAGTGTCATGTATGCACAGTAAAAAAAGGAGGAATTTAGCTGTGGAAATATATCAATTTAATCCTCTACCAATATAATCCTCTACCATGGACCCAACAGGTGTCTCATTTAGATGACATTAAAGAACTCACATTACTGTAACCCAGATTATTAATTGCATGCTGACTTTGGACCTATGATCTTTAATGTAGCTCCATGTAGAGTCATATTAACATACTGCCTCTTGAAATGTTATAAAGATTTCCCCTCCATCATTCATAACAGTGAAAATTCAGGCGGAATCGCTCCCACTAAAGAAGGCAAAGTAAATATGCACCTGTAAGTACAGTTCAACACAAACAGTCTTTAAAGATGCTGAGACAGCAGCAGTAGGTTTGGAACTGGATTGGAACTTGTCGGCTCCTCTGCGACCTATGATTACCCATAAGACCCCTCTATGTGTTAACCTGCAGATACATTTACACGAATGATATCATTCTTAATAGTCACTACATCACTAAGCTTCCAGCACCACCGACATCATTAAGAAGCATAAATCAGCTTGTGGCACTTTCTGGTATTGACCAGTCTCATAACCTGGTTTCTCGTGGTTTTAGCTGGACCCTGGTAACCACTGAATTATGGGTATGGAGCTGCATCCATTGACAGGTCTGACAGAGACCAAGTTAAACTCATTGTCCCAACACTTAGACTGTTGCTACTGTGTATGAGTGTGCAGAAAGGAAGTGATGCTGAGGTCATGGATTGATGGAAGAACAGAAGAGTGGATGATGACGTCTTGAAAGACTGATGTTCATGAAAAAAGTGGAAGTTTTGTTGAACTCATTGGTATCTTTGCTTGCTGTTTGTCTTCTTTTCTTCCTCACATTGTACATTTAAACCCACCCCCCTGAGACAGCGCCTCACAGTGAACATGAAGGAGCCCAGAGTCAGAGAGATGTAACTCTGACACCCTGATCGTAGTTGGAATCTTCACATGTTCTCTGTATGTGAGAATGTCAGAAGTGAGGGTGAAAATCTTTTTTTTTTATTTGGTCCGATATGTTTGCACAGGTTGGACAACATAACACCAAATAATGCAATCCATTACACAAAGTCATGCAGACTTAGGTTGGGTAGTTGCAGGTTCTTTTACTGGATTGTAATAGATTGTACAGGTTGGAGCGTCAAAGTGAAGACATGCAGCAATCCTGACACAGGGTTTGCATGTGATGTCAACATATGAGAAACTTGCCTCGGTCACAGGATACTGACACCTGGTAATAACATGCACTCTATGTCTGGGTATATGCATATACTGTATATACGCTACGTAAATGCAAACAGAGCACACAGCAGTTGGAGTGTGAGTGGATCAGCCAGACCATCTGTGAAGGTGTATTTGAGTCAGATCTCAGCCTCTGTCCTCACTCATTTTAAATGGAAGAATAGCTGATATCACAGCACAGCTTAAGTAAGTAAGTTTTATAGTAAGTTTATCTGCAGCAACAACGTGGTTTCGCCTTAACTGAGAGATTAAACCATGTCCGCAAGGCTCCAGCAGAAGACGTGCGATTGTACATGTGAAATAACAGCGGCCTGTGTAGACATCCAGTGTCGTATAAACAGCCACATCTGCTGTCTGTGTCTGTTTTGGATGATATCAGTCAAATATACTGAAGTGCAGCAGACACACACAGTGAGATGTGATACAGGCAGACACGTTTACATGTGCAGTTTGGAGCATATGATCCTCACGTACAGTCTGCACCAGCTTAGACTTTGAGCATCACAGAGAAGTAAATTTACTCATCTGTCATGTGACCCTAACCTTGCACATTGTAGCAGCCCACTTAGAGCCTCCTGCATTGCATACAGAGATGCACTCACCATGTGGACAGACACCTTTCAATAGCAGGTGGAAATGCCCAGGCCTGTAATCAGATGTCATCTCTCAGATTCAGATCACATGCTAATACGAGGTGGAGCTGGGTCTAAACTTCCCGGCACATTTCAGTGTCCACAGACAGACTGGCAAGCCGTGCACGTCATCATCAAATCTGAAGAGCTCTACTTCTATAAACCATTAGCTTCTTTTCCTCCCAGTTTCACAGCTGTACTCATTCACAGCAGCAGAGCAGTGATGGGCCGCTTGGTGCTGGTTCAGGTGGTTCATGTGAAAGGTGACATCAGTGCATGCCCACGTCCTCCCTCTGTACTCCTGTCAGTTGTAGGGTTAAGGACTATATTTATGTGAAGTTAACTGCAGTTTTGTCTTACAGTCCACCCAAACTACTTGCCTCATGCTTACAAGAAAACATGCCCCACATGGCGGGGGTTGTCATGTTAGTAGTGATTATATATACGTATATATATTTAACAGCTCAACTTCTAAATTCTTTCTTTTTGTTCCTCAGGGTGAAATTAAGCTTTAGAATCTCATAACCCACATCTATCCACAAAGCACAGCAATAATAAATTGGTTCCTTTACAGCCTCACAGGCAGGTTGATTGATTACTTAAAACTTGCACAGGACTCCTGATGAAACATTTTATAATGAGACTGTTTCTATTCTGTTTATGTTTTGGGTCTGTGCTCTACTTTTAGCGTTTTTGCACTGAAGCTGATGAAGTTTTTTTTTTTTTCCTTTTAGATTCATGTTTTGCCTTTTTTGATAGTTGCTTGTAAATGCCACTGTATATACTGCATATTTTGTAAAGAAGATATTACAGCAGTTTGTCTGCTACAAACAGAACTGGAGGTTGACACTGTGATACGCACCTCCATCAACACCTGAAGTAAATATGACGTTAGTGAGAGTCTGAATTTGCTGAATTTGTTGCTTATTGGTGAACACAGTCGAGTGCAGTGTGAGGAGCTCAGTGACGTATGTTGGCACCTTCTCTCCACTCGTTCGCATGGTTAAGGTATAAAAAAAAACATTATGTTATGTTCTAGCATAGGCTCTGTATAATAACTATTTAAATCCTGGTCCAAAAGATTTCTGCTGAACTGATAAAAATCCAAAATAAAGAAAATAAAGGGCAGGTCTAAATTCAGTTTTATTGGAAGGATTCTCTCCTCTCTGTGAGTGTAAACTGGTTCTCTTGGTTGACCTGTCATTCAGCTCTCCCCCCTCCTGCCATTCATTGATGTCCATTTTACCATTAATTCTAAATAATAATTTAATAATAGCTGAGTCTGAAATAGAAGCTGGACCAGTCCAATCAGATGCAAGCTGGTGCTGATGGTAAAAATCTCTGAAGACAGATGGAATAACTGTGCCAATTACATCATTCAACAAGAGTCATGCCTTACTCACCATTCTGCTGCACTCAGTTTTTATTTTTACCACAAATACTGTTTTCATTCACCATTTATTAGGGTTCCCCTTCAACAAAACCCCATCAACAAAAATATCTTTGCAAAGGGCGGGGCTTAACCATTGGTGTGATCATCATAAAACTTAGTCCATATCTTCGGGCCGGGACACGGAGTAGGCCTACCAAATCATTTTCAGCCTGATCTCCAGGGGTCGCTATTTTCAACAAAATTGGTACACATGTTCTGGGAGTGAGCATTAATGAAAATCTGAAGTGCCATATTGATTGATGAAAGTGGGCGGGGCCTATTCATCAATATGTGCCTTCTTAAGCCTTTGCTCAATTTGCAGAGAGCTGGAACGAGCCAGACACAAGAAAATTGGCATCATAACTCCAAATGGTGTGTAAATGCTTCACAAAAAATATGATCCCATTCAGCCATATGGTGGCGCTATAATTTACAGTCAAAATTGTGAAAAAATTTGAAATGCTGCCCCCGCCACAACAAGGGTCTAATCATCGTCAAATTTACCTCACACCTACAGCTTCATATTCTCTATAGAAACGCTCTGTGATATTAGCGACTACCATTATGGATTTTGAGCCAATTAGCATAACATTATTATTATTTGCGAAGGGTGTGGCTTAGCTAATATTGGCCTTAACTCATTTACCATCATAACATTTTGTAGATATCTTCAGGTTGTTATAGCAAATAGGTCAACCAAAGCATTAGGTAGCTAAAATTTGGCTGCTTCTCTCAGTGGAGTGCAAAGCCGTTAGGGCCGCGAATTGCCGCTTGCGGCTGTAATTCCCAGTTGTTTCTACATTGTTGATTTTTTTGAATCGCTGTTAAGCTGCTGTCAGGGCGGCTCAGGACTTCCTGAGGAGGTTTCATGTTTAAAGGCTACCAAAGAAAGAAAGAGAGGAAGTGTGTCCTTTCAGCAGCTTGAAGACTGTGCAGGAAGTGCTGAGTGTTGTCAGCTGAACAGTGGTCGAAAGTAAGTAGAAGCTATTGAAAAAATTCAGAGTATGAAAACAGTGTGTTAAAAACAGAAACCCTCAGCAGTCAGGTGGTGAGTGTGGCCTGACTCCTCGTGTTGAAATGTACATTAAACTGAAATTTATTAAGACAGCAAGTAAACATGGAGGGAGGGAGAGTTGAGTGTTCCTATAAAACACGACCCAACCCTGTCTCCAAAAAATGAGATTTACAGTATGTGACTGATGAGCAAAGATCAGAGACCACGTTCACATCCTGAGTTCTGTGGGTGGTGAAGGTTGGAGAAACAGTGTGCTTTCTGCTCAATGTTCACAAACACATTCTGCGTTGTTCTAAACAGAACCATGAAAAAAGGTTTGCTACGAGCGGATATTTTATTGCAAGATTGGATATTTCTTTGACCAAAAACAAATGAAACATGTTGTCAGTGAACATTTTACTGACACGTTCAGTATCAATGTTAATTAACATAAGAAATAAGCCAGTCAGCGTTACATTTTCTTCGGTGCTGTTGGAAATTATTTGTATGTAAATGTAATTTCGAGGAGACAGGATGGGAAAATATGATGAAATACTAAAACAAGGGAAGGCCTGGCTCTCTGCAGTCGAGGGAAATGTGTGTTTAATGTATGTTCATTAATATAAAACATAATGTATCACATAATCTCAAGATCACTCAAGATCAGAGCCTTTCCTGGCGCGAATCAAGATTTAAAAAATCGCACTGCTTGTGTGCCAATGATTGTTTCAATTCAGATAAAAAAAAAAAAAAAGAGTGAGGTGGTTTTTCTTGCCTTTCACAGAAGTGGAGAGAGGGAACATTTTGATATCCAAAGGAATCCTTGCTTTACCTTTGTTGTTGTTCTCAGTGAGACCCTGACTGAGATGTTGTTTTCCTAAATATGTTGTTTTTATTTTGTGTGCTGTAATAAAAGTTTATTCAACAGTAATGTCTGCTTGATTGTTAAACTTACTGTACATCACAATGTATCTGAGCAGCCACTGTGACACATTGCCATCATATTTGTCCGGTTAGTCATGGCGACCCCATTATTGCCCTGTAGTGCGACCATCAGGCTGTTCCATGACAAAGTAATGGAAAATTAAGAATAATTCCAGTTTATATTTGTATTTTGGGATATCATATCTGTGACATTAGGGCAGTTATAATGCAGGAATTTTCTCACTTCATTTAAGAATTTTAAATATTACATTTTGTCTCAATGTTCATAGTTGTTTCTGCATATGTTGGCATATGGTCAGTATGAAAATGAACAAAAAATGTTGATGAATTGTATATTGATAATTAATTTAACTTGGCTATTAGAGGCAGCGATGCAGCGTCTATGGCCTAGAACGTGTCTCCAGGCGTGAACTGTGTATTCAGGTTCATGTTATTTCTGTGAGATGAGTATTCACCTGGCTAACAGCCTGGGGGCCAGAAGCTGCTACATGTCCTGGAGGTGTTGGCTTTGATGCTCTTGTGTTACCTCCTGCAGGTCAGAGAGCCAAACAGTCAGTGGTCGGAGTCCCTCACAACGCTGGAGGCTTTCTGCAGGCATCTCTCCTGATACATGTTTCAAACAGAGGGGAGAGTCACTTCACTCATTTCCTCTGCTGTCCTCACTTTCTTTTGCAGGGTCTTGCAATAGGCTGCATTACATTTCACGTATGATGCAGCTGCTCACAACACATTCAGCAGTGGCCCCAGTATTATAACATAATATCATCCAACTTTGGCTAATCCACTCTGTCCAGGGAGGCTGTAACCTTCTCATTTGCATTCAGTTTAGGAGCTATACATCCAGTGGCTAATCCAACTAGCATAGTTGAGCTAACAGAGTTGCCAGAGCTTTTGGATGATGTTCGGCACATTTCAAGATGCAGACCTAATTAGACAGTAATTTTTTAGTTTCTAAGACGGAACCAAAGGAACTTGTCTATTTGACTTCACAACCCTTCCTCTGTGGCCACACTCACAACAAGTAACAAAAGTCCACTTAAAACTGTTGACAGTGAGATTTATTATCCAGAGTGAGAGTAAAAAGTGAAACACAGACACATTTCTGTTAAACTTTTGAATAAGCTTTTTCAGTGTGTATCACTGTGAGCAACACAAATGAAATTCCATTCACCTCCATTTTGTTGGGGTGAAGAGACAGATCTCAGACAGCTATCTGCACAGAGAAAATAAATACTTTTTATTTTATTTTCAATTTGGGTGAACTGGTCCTTTAAAGCCACTGAGTGAAATGGTGCCTCATCTTTAACTGTACCACCAGTCACAGTCTGGTTGATCTCTGTCTCCCTCTCTCTCACGCACACACACACACACACACACACACACAAACAGAAGCGACACTTGCTCTGTGAAGGTTTTCTGTCTTGTGTCTTCACCCTTGGAGCCTCGCCGTGTCCCAACACACACACGCTAACTGGGAAACAGCAAGTGAACTTTGCCCTGGGTCAGCGTTTGAATGCGAGGATCCCTGTCGCCACAGATGTAATGAGGCGAGAGACATTTAGAGACCTCTATTATCACTGGACAGCAGCCACCCTGCCAACACACACACACACACTCAGAAATGTGTTTGTTTTCCTCAGAGGGTTACTGTGCACTCTCAGCTCTACTGTCTTGTCTTGTTACATTCTGCCACTATTCTACTTCAACTATGCATCTATAGAGATTTATCTCTCACACACCTATTAACTTGGACCTTTTTTTTTTACAAACATATAGAGCAGTGTTTATGAAGTGTGTAGGAAATACGTCCTGACTGACTGAAAATCCTCAGAGAGATAAATGATTCCTGTCTGGAGCTACGAGGAGGTGGAGTTGAGACACAGACGTTCTGTAGGACAGATGTTCACTGTGACAACAAGCTGACAGCTGTGAAAAGTAGTATTAAAAAAATAAATACATCTATTCAAGTATTAAAATGATTTGCTGTTTTATACTTAGCCCAACATTTAAGAGGGAAGCACTGCAGTTTTTACTTTACTTAGTAGTTACTACTTACTTGTACTACTTGCATGTAAATTACACATTAAAGTCTCAGCAACAATGATAGACAGGATTGTTACTTGTATTGAAGTATTTTACTCACAAGTACTGCTGCCTGTTTAATTATATCAAATAAATTCATATGTCTTTTTGGCCACATGTGATTTGCCGGTGTTTATTTACGGCCTATTATGACTTATTTACAAGTCACCACAAATTGGGGGGGGGGGGGGGGTCTTCCTGTGTGTCAACAGGAGTGACAAGTATTTTAGGGCAGAGATCAAACACTTTAACAAGGCAGTAAACAGCTTTTACATTCACGTCAACAATACAGCAGACAGACAGAGGAGGAGGACACGCATACCTCTACACCTCCACCTACCTCCTTTCCATGCTCTGACCCACACACTGACTTCACCAGGATTTTAGTGTTATGCTCCATCTGTGAGTCTTAATCTACCTCTTAAAATGAATGAACCTTCTTCTTAGTATACCTTCTTCTTGCAATTGGATTGGATTTTTCTACAGAGGCAGATTCTGTGCCCGGCATCAGCTCCCTCTCTTCACCTCTTGCAGGGTTGCAGCTTCTCTTTTTGCTGAAGTTCTTTACTGTTGCATTTTATTTACTGAATATATAACTAAAGCATCACTCCAACACTTTCACACAGAGAGACATGAGGTCTACTTCTCAGTCTGTGAAAACACTTGTATAATGTTTTATGTGGCTCTTTTCAAACAAAATTAACCCTGACCATGTCATCGGGGGCAACTGTTCTTGGGCTTTAGACATAAACTTTACAACAGGAAGTCTGAGTTAAAATTGTATAGTAAGTTGCATTATGGGAAATCAAGGATCTAGTATTTGAGCCATATTAGAGACTAAAAGTCACAGTATCTCAGCCTCTGCAGTTTTATTTGTCTTTTGTGAGTCTGTCAGCTTTAAGGAAGCACAATGAAAAACTGCTGGCGTACCCTTTTAATGTTTTTGTTTAATGTCTGATGTGCAAGTGATCAGTGTCATTATGTCGCTGGGCAGATCAAGGCTAGCTTCCTACACTGTTTAAACTAATAAGATAGTCCTCCTCCAGTTTATATAATCACTGGAGATGATAGGCATCAATGCAGTTAGTGGATAATATAAATGGATATAAAAGTGGATGGGAAACAAGAGTTACTGGGGGAAGGGTGACAAAGTTCTATTTAAGAACTATTTAAGGATAAAGGGGTTTCAACACATGTTAATTCAGAAATCTTCCTATTTGATTTTCTTGGGTGGATATCTTTCTATTGATGAGTGCAGCAATTTCCTGTGGATCCAAGCTGCATGCATTTGATGCACCTTATAGAGTGAGCTCACTCTATATCTAAGAATAACTCATTGAAACTAAGTAAACTGTAGATGGTTGGTTAAACTGATATTACTCAACACACTGATGTGACTGATTAATGTAATTCATTGTTCACTCTCTGCTGTTGAAACCTGAAGACTTTCTACAGTGAGAGACGGAGACACATAGAGACAGTGACATCAGTAGACAAACAGTGAGTGACCTTGTGCTGAACCAGGAGCCTGACACTCCCTCTGACCTCCTCCCGCTGGGAATGCACCTCAGATTTGCACCTCAAACTACAAAACCCAGGAGTGGAGCAGACCAGTTACCATAAAGTGAGTTGTAAATCAGCATAAATGGAGTCCTGCTCACCTAGTTAAAGTATTTTTTTTCAGCACAAAGAATCATGACAGTCATATAATTGGAGGCATGTAAGGCAAGTTTATTTCTTATCAAACGAAATTCAAAGTGCTTTGAAGAATGCAGAACATAAGAACAGGAGATAAAATCAAAAAAGAAGCAAGGGAAGTAATAAAGTAATAAAATAGATATAATGAAATAAATACAACAGCAATAAAAGGCTGTGTAAAGGATTAAAATTATAAAGTGCAGTTATAAAATCTGATTAAAAGGAATGGTAAACAAATGTGTCTTCAATTTAGATTTAAAAGTAACCATTCCGAAATCAGTCCAATATTCCAATCTATGCTCTTCTTTTAGCTCTGGGTTTGGTCTCCACCAGCTCCTGGGAGAAATATCTGACTCTATAGCTGCTAAATGCTCCACCACATTTACCAGCCGCTCTCTGACTGTGTCCGTCTGCTGGCTTTTTACAGCTGTTTCTCTGAAAACAGCTGCCTGCTGCGGCTGTACACGGTGCTATGAGAGCGGTGACAGTCAACCAAAACAATCCAATCCAATCCAGCTTTATTTATAAAGCACTTTAAAAAACAACCAGAAGGTACCAAAGTGCTGTACATGATAAAATTATAAACACAAGATAAATTAAAAGACATAAAACATCAATAAAAACATATATATAATAAGAGAAAACAATAAAATAACATAAAATAAGATAAAACAATAAAATAAAATCACATCTTACAGGGTGTCAAAGGCCATGGAAAAGAGATGGGTCTTAAGAAGGGATTTAAAAACAGACAAGGAAGACGCCTGTCTAATGTGCAGAGACGGATTGTTCCACATTTTAGGGGCTGCCACAGCGAAAGCACGGTCACCCTCAGGAGCAGCTGATCAGCTGACCTGAGAGAGCGGGTGGGAGAATATGGGTGCAGCTATATCTGCAAACAATATCTGTGATAATTCTCTGTCGGGGTCATTTGATCTGTTGAGGCTAAAATATACAAGTTCTGGAAATCAAGATAGCACTAGCATGAGACTGGAACCTGTGCAGCTGCGCTATGTTTAACAGTGGCTGTCCTTCATGATGCCGGCTGGTTAGTTTCACTTGAATGAATTAAGTAGCTAGCTAGGTAGTTAGCATTGATTCCATCCATCCAGTTTCAAACTGGTAAACTGTCAGTGAAGGTTTAAATGCTTTTCTTTCAATTCAGCTTTTGTCAAGCATTTAAATGTATGTTAAAATGAGGCACCCCAATATATTTTTATTTTCATTGCAAGATTATCCCAGCAGAGGCCGGTGACATTTGCATATAGATATTAACTGACTTACGTACGTGTGTTTTACTTTCTTCACTGACAGAGATGAAAATGAGAAGGATGGATTAATCAAAGCTCAGCTTTGGGAAGGAAAGCGATACAGGAGAAGAAGAAAAAAAAGAAAAAAAGAGAGGCATGGAGATGAGAGAGGAGGAGCTGGTAGGATTAGCTTTATGTCCCTGTGCTGTTCAACACAAACAAAAACTGGCTGACCTGATCACATTCAAACACAGATACCACACATACAAAATCACCTTATTGCACCCATATTTGGTTATGATTAGGTTTCAGTGTCTGTGGTGTGACTTTACCTTTACCTCAACAATTTAATTAAACATTTCATTTTCAGATGTTTCGTGAACATTGAGCCTCTTTAACCTTTATTTAACCTTTATTTAACCTGATTCTCATGCATTACTGCTTGACAGATAACTTGTGCCACTGCCCACTGACATGGTTTTTATTATTAGCCAATTTTTCCCTCCAAAATGAATATAGAAACACCAGTTCAGAGATGGTGGGTTGTATCCAACCTGCATCCACCAAGTTAGACTGGTGACGTGTTTGATTTATCTCACTGTGTTGTGTCTAAATGGGGTATTTGTGTGTCAGTTGCCCCTGTGTTGCCAGCCAGAGGAGCTGTACATTTAAAGTAAGCAGCTGCTAAGTCCCCATGAGGTCCTTCATGCTTTACTGTGTTTAGCGATAGGCTGTTATGTTTTTCTCTATGGTTTTTTTCATTTGCACTTTCCACATGAAACTGTCCTGAACAGATGTTTCTTTAGGTGAATGCATTTCTGTCTTTGGATTTTACAAAGACCATTACAAAGGTCACTTTAAAACTGATAAACAGTTGTAAAAGGGAGGAAATTAAAGTTATCACTTCACTTACAACCCTTGTGTGCTGGTTTTTGGTCACTCCTCATATACTCATGAAATTGTATTATAAACAACATGGTATAAAATTTCAGTTCAATCTTACATGTGGTCTGTACAGTGCATACTGTAGTCACTGTGACTGTGGCTGTTTGGGGTCAAATTGAAATAACCATTGGACTGGCCCTACACTGGCCCAGTCTCACAGCAATAAGGTCATATTTTAGGTAGGAGCTAAAATAAGACCCCAAGTCATAAAAGTCGTGTTACTCTTCAACACAAGCGAACAAAGTTGCAGCAGCACTGCCGCTCATTGTGGACTGTATTTGATACTTAAAATAATAAGTAACCTGCCAGTTAAAATTGTTTGTCTGTGCAGCATATAGGCTCTCTCTCTCTCTTTTTCTCTTTCTGTGTGTATGTGTGCGTGCGTGCGTGCGTGCGTGTGTGTGTGTGTGTGTGTGTGTGCGTGCGTGTGTGTGTGTGTGTGTCTGTGTGTGTGTGGGTGTGTGTTTATGTGACGGCCAGTGAACTTGGTTGCGCGCGAGAGTTCACCAAGATGTCAGGGTCACAAGCAGGTCAGCCAGCGCGCGAGCAGGGGGAGGAGAGTTACAAACGCGCGCAGGCACCGCGGTTGTTTGTCGCTTGTGCTGACTGCGCGCTCTGTGTGTGTGTGTGTGTGTGTGTGTGTGTGTGTGTGTGTGTGTGTGTGTAGCCCTGGAAAAGAGCCATGCTGCCTGAGCTTTCATCATCATCACAACACAGATGGAAAGTAACCACATACATTTACTCAGATAATATGTTTAAGGTTTGAGTTACTGACAGGTGAGTATTTATTATTTCTACCTGTTCTGCTTCGAGACTAGTGGAGCTGTAGTTTGTACAATGTTGTGGCATAATAACTCAAAGTTGTAGCAATGACATTCCATTGAGCTTGATATTTAAACCACAAAACATATCACAAGCTCGTAAATATGATGTATTGCTGTAAAATAAACGACCCAATAGTATTTGCATTATTCAGACATAACTGAACATAACTGTTCACCATTAGAGTCCAACCTTCAGTGAGTATTTTTACTTTTCATTTGCCTATTGCTAATCATTTTCATGCATAAATACATTTTTAAATGAACACTTTACTTTGAAAGGATTTTTTTACATTCTGGCATTTCTACTTTAACATGAGTGAAAGATGACCTCTTTACTCTTTCTACCAGGCCATCTTGCTATGGAGTATCAAAATTGACAAAAAGCAGATTATCATCCCAGTCAAAAATATAACTGAATATACCAACAAATTATATTTGGCTAATTCACTTAAATTGGGTGTAAAAAGAAAATTAAAGCTTTACACTTTTCCTTTGACCTCCAGTCACATGGTGAAAGTGAAAAAATCTTTGTATTCTTTTCTTTAGCTCCAATAAGTTGATATACTGAATGTTGTGGTTGCTGAAATAGAAAATTTGTGCTCAATTAAATAGATGAAATAAAAATAAAAGAGCAAAATTAATTTTACATTTACATTACATTTTTGATTTGTCTGATATGCCTTTTTTTTTGTCTTTTGTCAGTTTTGAGGCTCCGTACATTTACACCACAGGCCTACAGTTTAACTTCAGTATTTGACTGCACACATTGTGTTTTCAATGGCAAACACCCTGGTATGTTTGTGACCTGCATGGTTCAAATGAACAAAAACAAAATAAGTCACGTCTGGGCTACAGACCTCATGTTTCACTGTCTTATGCTGCTCCTCTCTCATTTTGAAGGTGGGTGTCTAAAGATTCTCTGGTGGTCTCTACTAGCTGCAGTGTTCATGATCCTACACAATAATGGGCTGAATGAACATGTTTATTTCTCTGTTTGTAAAGTCTGTCCTGATGGTGATGCTGGAGGAGAGGGTTCATCCTCTGGGGAGCATGGTGACCAGTTAATTCATTACAATCCAACTCTGTTGGATTACAAGATACACTGAGTGTGAAGTTGATGCTTTGTCTTGTAGTTGGTGCTCATGGAGTGAAAAGGGTTATCTTACAGTATATTCTGACATTTCCAGTTTATAGGTTTTTGACCTGAAAGTGGGGCAAAGTACATATATTTGGAGCAGGATAAAAACTGTAAATTAAAGTGTACCTTTCTGGTCACATCCATGCATACACTAACTGTATACTGTAGACGTGGCTGCAGTGAAGCTGTAGATCTCTGGTCAGTCCAGCAGCTTGTCTGCAGGTTTACAGTGAGTTCTTAGAGCAACATGATGAGGACATGTAAACAGCAGGGAATCATTCTCTACACTTGAACTTCCCTTCACCCACCCCTCCTCCTCCCCCCTCCTGCTTTATCACACCTGAACAGCAGAATCCTGTTTCACACATTCACACTGTGATGAGAAAAACTCACCAGCTACAGCATGTCCAGCTGGAAACCCATTCACCCTGAACATGCATCACCCACTGCTGTCCCAACACAGAGTAAACAAGGATTTGTCCATTAATATTATAGCTGATGTCGGCTTCAGTTTTCAGTAGTCTATATACTGTCAAGCAAATACGTATATGTCATGAACAAAGAAGCATTTTATCATTAGACCTTTACTGTTATTGTTGTGTTCAGACTTGTTAGAGTTCTGGAAGCTCCAGTCCAAGTCCAAAAACCTTCCTTCAACCAGATGAAAATATTTCATCGTCAAAATAACTGTATTTATACTCTGTCTCTCTGTTCCGGACTGACACATTTTCTCTTGACAAATCAGGCACTTTCATAATTATTTGTGGAAGTGTGTGAATACAAGTAAATATAACATAGTAATCTCTTAGAACCATCAACCAAAATGAGTTTTCCAACTTCCCCAACTGGATTGAATGGATTAGTGGAGACCAAAGGCTGAAGTAAGAATACTGGTACCTGTACTGCAGTCATGAAACAAAATTTCCCACCCAAGAGAGAGTCTCAAACTCAAAATCTTTTTATTTTTTTCAAAATTATTGAGTTAGCTGTTCAATAATGTGAATTAGTTTTATTTTATTGTGATGGTTGTTTTAAGACTCTCTGAAAACTGGGATTTTCTTAAAAAATGCTTTTAAATTCCCCTAAACTTACATAGTTACTTCCAGGAGACATTATGTAGCCACTCCTTGTCAGGAAAGTGCACACTCATAATAATGTTATTGCTTTATTAGCCAAATAAAGGTCCACATGCTGTTCCCAAAGCCCCTTTTAAACAAGCTGTTCAAGGTGGGAATGTTGCACCTTTATTACACCTCGCTGTGCTGTGTAAAAGGTACGAGCATAGAATGGGGGGGGGGCATTGTTGTTCTGGCCATAATTCAGCAGTGGAGGTGGTCACAGATCGATGTCTGTGTAAAAGGACAGTAACAGGACAGTCACCGACACTGTTGTGTTACACATCACGCCTCTGATGCCTGAACACAGGCATGCTATCTAAAATCACTGTGGGTCAGTGAGATGATGGCTTTGTTTGGTTCAGTATAAACAAGTAAAGACAACATAATGAGGGCTCTTCTAAATGGCAATGTAGGGCTCAAGACTGGATTACCAACTGGGAAAAGCTGAGATATGTCCGAGGGCTCCTGGAGTTCTGGAGCTCCAGGTTTACTGTTTGTCAGCTGGTTTGTATTAATTTAACTGAAACAGTGTTTGGGTGTACACCGATCAGCCACAACATTAAAACCTGTTGATGTCTGTACCATATACTGTACTTAGTAGTATATAATGTGATGGACCAGGTAATATCCTGTCTGAGAAAGACTGCATGTTGCACAGAGTGCTATGAAGTGGGGGTCAGGTGGGGCCATGCAGCTAATCTTTGACCCTGGGCCCACTAGCAGGTCAATCGGGCCATGCTTTTTCAAATTCCCCGGACTGCTAGAAATGAATTAATTCTGCTAAAACCCATAGATTCCCAGGAAAAATACAGAGAACATGACGTCAGTGTCCAAAGTGGTAATTAGTTGCCACCCTGCTTTAACCAGCAAAACGTCAAGGGAAAGTCATGGAATTTTACATCCAAGCCGTGATGGCAGATCAGATTATATGTCCGGGCTTGTGTGTGACTGTAATAGCGATAGTTGCCATGCCTTCCCACCAGGGTGAAGCTCAGGGCACCCTCTTTTAAAAACGTACACAGTCAGCCAGAACAGACATTACATCCATGTAATGTGTCGCTGTAAAAGCAGCAGCCAAGCTGTCTCACTGACTGACTGACTGACTGACTGACTGGCCCTGCCACACACACTCCTGGCGTTATGGCAGGTCGTAAAAAAAAACCAGAGTCCAAACGCAGAGTGAGGATGTGGTGACTGGCTGATGAGCCCCTTCTCTGCTGCGCTCTGTTTACTTTTCACGCGCTGTAGCCGGGGATAACCTTGCGTGCGCGTGCGTGCGCCCGTCCCTCCGCCTGTCTCTGCTGACCCAGGTTTGAACTCACTGAGAGAGATATCATTTTTATAACACACACAGATGCGGAGTGAGGGCAGGTTAAAGTCTGCTTCTAGATTAGAGGAGGCTGAATGTGTTAGTGTCCTGATAGAAGCTGTGAGTCAAACAGAGGACAGAGCTGCTTCCAGTCAGCTGTTAATCATCATTTCATCTTTCATTTACATGCAGCGTCATTCTTATATTGACACATCACTAAGGCAAGAGCCAAGAATCAGGGTGGTAGTTTGAATAATTACAGCCAAGTGGTTAAATGTGTCAGTTAGAAAATATCATAAATCAAATGATAAAAAGTGCAATTGCTGCAGACGCACATTATAAAATAAAGAAAAATAAAATATACTAAAGGAATGAAAGCTTAGCTTTGAATAGCAGCAGTGAGAGCCACAGGGAGGGGGATTAAGACGCTCTTCAACCCGGAGCCTCGTTTCCATTTTCTGAAGCAGCTGAAAATGTGCTGCTTAAAAGCTTTTTGCTCTTGAATGCAGGCTGCCCTGCAGGCATGATTACTGATCCTACTAGCGGGCCTTAAGCCAAGCTAATGAGTGTGTAAACTAGCTGCCTTATTGCCAACAAAAGCGTCTTGGGACGTGCTTCCATTGTCTCGGAGAAAACCATCACCTTTTCTCAGTGAAATCCGCCGCGGATTGTCTGCGTGCAACAGGAGGTAGGGATTAAAGATGCGGCCCTTGGAACAAATGGTGAGGCAAGGCAGCCAGTACAGGCCGGGGGCGGGGCCGAGCGACACCCACAATTAAAGATGAACTTTGTGTGAACTAATTTATCTGAGGGAGGAGAAGGTAACCGGCTGCCCGCGGTCCTGGCAGCCTATAAAAGCGCTGGATGAGCAGCCCAGAGCTCCAGTAGCTGACAGAGCTTCACCTGAACTGATCAACGCTGCAACAAGACGCTGCCCTTCACTGAAGCCGCTGCAACATGGCTCTGAGCACACTGCTGGCCACCTTACTGTGCACCATCGTGCTTCCCATCCTGCTGTTTCTGGTGGCGGTGAAGCTCTGGGAGGTTTACATGATCCGAGGCAGAGACCCGAGCTGCCTCAGCCCGCTGCCCCCCGGATCCATGGGGTTACCTTTCATTGGAGAGACGCTGCAGCTCATCCTCCAGGTAACTGCATGACAGCTACAGTCTGTATGATGCCTAATATCAACATGTGGATAAGGATGCTCTAAACACTATGAGGACATTTCACTTAACTCTTTTATCTATTTCTATTCAAGTAAATAAATAACACTGTTTTCAACTGTCTGCGCTTCCAGCAGCTTTTTACCAACAGGGTTAGTTTGTATTTAATTGGAGTAAAATATATCGTTTTCAATTCATTTCAGCCAGCTTGACTGTTTAGAACTCAGAGGCAAGCTTGAAATAGGCTACATCATGTTTGTCGTAGGCTATTTGTCTGAATCCATGTCTGTACTTATTTTAATCCTTTAATGTTGGATCTACAGGTGTGTTTCAGTGTTGATATTTATTTAATCGTCTCTCTTGTGTGTTTCCAGAGGAGAAAGTTCCTGCGGATGAAGCGGCAAAAGTACGGATACATCTACCGCACACACCTCTTCGGGAACCCCACGGTGCGCGTGACAGGAGCGGACAACGTCAAGCAGATTCTGCTGGGGGAGCACAGGCTCGTGTCCGTGCAGTGGCCCGCGTCTGTGCGCACCATCCTGGGCTCGGACACGCTGTCTAACGTACACGGAGCCCTGCACAAGACCAAAAAGAAGGTAAGTCAGGATTTGATTTGACTTCACCTCAGTGTGAATCGTCAGTATCACGACTTCTGAGCTGTTATCTGCTCAGTAGAGCTCACACTATTATTACTTTCTAATTACCTCCGTTATGGACACATTCACTCATCATCAAGAGAAATGGCACTGTAGTCTAATTACAGTAAATCTAGATTTGATTGGAGATTAAACAGTAAAACGAGGAGAAAATATATAATCTTTCAGTTTTTGTTTCACTAATATAAGTGATGTACTGTCTCAGTTCTGTGTCCAATAATCACACAGAACAAATAAGTAGCCACAGTCATTTGACTGGATACTAGAAATCTTATAGGCTGGTGCAGTTATGTGAACTCATCTTTTTAAAGGATTTTCTAGAGGTTGATGTTTGTGTCTTGAAACAACAATAAGACCAAGAATCCAGAAAAGTCCACTTTGATTTTAGAAAATACTTGAAATGAGGTGATTTGCACTTGGAAACAGGTTGAGACATTCTTAATGCAGTGGTGGATTGTTTCACTTAATCTCAGAAACATAAACTTTAAAGTCTGAATTATACACAAATTACCTGATGAAGAAGATTTTTGCACTAAGACAACGTAACAGGATCTATATGGTCCTCATATCTGCTAATAGAGCAGATATGAGGAGTAACTTGTCATTACTCAGAAATTTGGTTTGGATGTTTGGGTGGAAAATAATGCCCCCCAACCACCATCCTCCATCTCCCCCCATTCACACCTCTGCCCTTGTCCAGGCCATCATGCGGGCCTTCTCTAGGACGGCTCTGGAGCTCTACATCCCCGTCATCCAGGAGGAGGTGCGGGCTTCGGTGAAGGAGTGGCTGGCGAAGGACTCTTGTGTGCTGGTCTACCCGGAGATGAAGCGGCTTATGTTCCGTATAGCCATGAGGATCCTGCTGGGCTTTGAGCCGGAGCAGATCAAGACTGACGAGCAGCAGCTGGTGGAAGCCTTTGAGGAAATGATCAAGAATCTGTTTTCTCTGCCCATCGACGTGCCCTTCAGCGGACTGTACAGGGTAAGAGACGAACTCATAAGCCGCATGTAGCTTTACTTGTTTGGTGCTTCAAACTTAAAGGACCGTACAAGTAATTTAGCATGTTACCTCATAGTAAACCATATTTGAAAGCATACTGACATCAACAGTCAAACACATGATATTCATCACGGTGGATTATATGACTCACACAAATTAGTCTAGAAATGCAATGAATGGAAGCCAACGGCTGCCTGAAATGTAAATGGATCATACGAATGGGCTAAAACATTGAAAAACTCCGGTATGGTCCTTTAAGTCAGAACAAGCACCTCACATGAGGCGAGTAGAAAAGAGAAATGATTGTAGTAATGTCTCTGTATGAATGCAAGTATAGTATTGCAGTCGAATTCATCTCCTCACATTGTCTCTCTTCTACCCTCCCCTTTTCAATCCTCGGCTCCGTTCCTGCTCCTCCTGCCATCTGTCTCGTCCTCCAGGGTCTGAAGGCGAGGAACTTCATCCACGCCAAGATCGAGGAGAACATCAAGAAGAAGGTGCAGGAGTCAGACAGGGGGTCCAGTCACAGAGACGCTCTGCAGCAGCTCATAGACAGTAGCAGGAAGAACGGAGAGCCCATCAGCATGCAGGTAATGAAAAAACAAGCAACATCTTTCTAATGTCTTCTATCCTGCTTATGAGCCATTGTTTTATTTAGGTTCTGAGCTAATTGTGTGTCTTCTTCTGTGTCCAGGCCATTAAGGAATCTGCTACAGAGCTGTTGTTCGGGGGCCATGAAACCACAGCCAGCACAGCCACCTCTCTAATCATGTTCCTGGGCCTGAACCCTGAAGTTTTGGACAGACTGAGGCAGGAACTAATGGACAAGGTAATTACACTGCAGACTGCGCCATCATAGTTAATTGTTATGCACAACCTTGAAAACAGTTGCTGACTTAAAGTGAGCTTGCCACCTTTCCTGAGCTTCCAAACACATCTCATGGCCTTCCGCAGCAAATAGAGTTTGCTCAGTTGTCATACCTTGGTCACATGATGACAACTGAGAAAAATTGCATCTGCTGAGGAAAACCATGAGATGCAGCTGAAAACCTTGATAGAAAATGCAGTAAGTGGACAATGACATGGCAGCTTAGCATATGTTATTTTTGGGGAAAAGTCCCTGCCATTATCTATAGTAATAAAGTTACTATATTGAAATACACAGTAGGATTAGTATACACTATAGAGATAGACAGAGATCTACATCGAAGCTTTCCCATTAAAACCAGTAAATGTAAGACATATTGAACCCTGAGCAGGAGCTGGATGGTGAAGCCAGGTCAAATGAACAGCACTGAGCTGCTCAGATCCATGACAAACTGTGTGTGTTTCCAGTTATTGGTTAACAAGACTTGTCTGAACTTGGAGGGCCACCAGGGCTAACGAGCTAGCTTACAGTAAGCTAGAGAAGTATTGTTAGATTGTTTTCAGTTCATAGCACCACGCGCTGTGGTTTGATTCAAACACTGAGATTATTCCTGTTCTATAAAATAACAAGGCTTAAATGAACAAGCAGGACTATTGTATTCCTCACCAGTCATCATGACACTGGTTAACTCTGTCTTCTGTTTGCTTCTGTGTGTTCAGGAGGAGCAGGGGATGGACATCCAGAACCTGAACATCGAGTCCTTAGAGCAGTTAAAATACGCCGGCTGTGTCATTAAAGAGACCCTGAGGCTCAACCCTCCTGTCCCTGGAGGCTTCAGAGTGGCCCTCAAGACCTTTGAACTCAATGTAAGTTAACAAAGATTTCTGTGAAGGTTATTTATTTGGCAGCTTGGTGTCTAGTGTTCAGAGACCATGCACTTGACAGGCATGTGTCCAAACTAGCTGCTTACTCATTATTTTCTCCTCACCACTTCAGGGTTACCAAATTCCCAAAGGCTGGAACGTCATCTACAGTATCTGTGACACCCACGATGTGGCAGAGATCTTCCCCAACAAGGAAGACTTCCAGCCAGAGCGCTTCATGACTGAATTCTCAGGCGACTCCTCCAGGTTCCAGTACATCCCGTTCGGAGGGGGCTCCAGGATGTGCGTGGGGAAGGAATTTGCCAAAGTGCTGCTGAAGATCTTCCTGGTGGAAGTGGTCACACAGTGTCACTGGACTCTTTTAAACGGGCCGCCCACCATGAAAACTGGACCTACTCTCTATCCTGTGGACAATCTGCCAACCAAGTTTACCAGCTATGTACAAAATTAAACTGACGAGGGGTTGTTTACTGAATCAGTGTGTTTTACCTCGGAATACACAAGGAAGCACTCAGGTGTTCTTAGGAAGCATAAAAGGCTGCATTTGTGACAGTGTGGTCTTTTGGCATGAATTGTACATACTGTAGATGATTTGAGAACTGTTTCACTCTTTATATAATGGTGTTAATACTTTGAATTTGTATATATATATTCTTTTTTGTTTTGTTTTGAAGATATGAACAAACTAAACGCAAGGCACTATACACAGACATGGAACACTTTAATCAACTCAGAGGTGTATCTATAGGATTATGTACATATATAATGTAGAGAATGTTTATATAACTTCCGTGTCTTATCCCAACTTATTTAAGTGACTTATGATACATTGTATGGGCTTTTTATTTAATAAAACCTTTTTTTGATTAACTCGTATTTTTGTTTCATTTAAAAAACATGAAATAAAAGGGTTGAAGTGTAATGTACATGACCTCCTGACAGTGCATTCAGTTCAGCAACTGTGGTTAACCAATGATTTCTCATCTCACTCCCAGAAAGAAAGAAAATAAGTATTTTATACATCATTTATTTTAAAGGTCCCGTATAGTATAAAGGTAGATGTCCATGTGTTGTTTGATTATAGATCAGGTCTAGGTTCTATATTAATACTGTGAAAGTATCAAAGCCTCAGTCCACAGAGAAATGCACACAGCCTGTATTCAGAAACTGAGCCTTAAAACCAGCCGTCAGGACTTCTGGAACTTTGTGATGTCACAACAAAGCAGTCCCCGCCCTCAGCCATGCCCCAAGCCCCACCCGCCTGAACCCAACATCCAACCTTGCAGGATCTGGTCTCTCTTTTACCTGAAATCTGCTATATTTTTATTAGATCACTCAGAAAACAGTCAGCCAATGAATGCCAATGATTGGCTCACTGACCTGTTGTTAGAGCTCTAGAGAGAAGCCTGAGAGAGGAGATGCAAAACTACATTAAGATTATTTTTGGTATACTTAAAAACACAGATCTTCTTATGGATCAAAACTTAGTAATAGTAATAAAACCCTGGGAAAGTAAAAAATATGGGACCTTTAAAACTGTTGTACTGGTCATCTTGCACCAAGAATATCCATACATTTAATTTAAGGGAACTAGAGGAATCACAACTTCATTATAATTACAAAACATAGAGTATAATGACTACCAATGAGAAGAAAGTCATTAGTGATTACTGTTTGATTGTGTTTGGATGAGATAAAGAGCAGCTCTCTTTGGTTTATTCAAGAATGTAAGGTAAAGTTTGCTGATGACAGTTAATGTATTTAACTGGGTGGTTCCGAGACACTCACACACACACGCACATGCACACACACACACACACACACACACGTACACACACACACACACACACACACACATACACATACACACACACACACACACATACACACACACACACACACATACACACACACACACACACATACACACACACACACACACATACACACACACACACACACATACACACACACACACACACATACACACACACACACACACATACACACACACACACACACATACACACACACACACACCCTTACAGAATCAATAAGTTGTGAGAGGAAAAGGAAAATAGGAGAGAAATCTGGGATCCATAGGTGGGAAAGCAAAGCAGAGGGCTGATGACCCTGACAGATGAGCACGGAGGGTGAAACTGAGTTCATACTGATCAGTTCAGTTTCAGGGCACTGAACCACTATAGACCTCCAGTGGAACAGAGTAAGTGAGCCAGTATCATGGAGACGTGTTTGCTGCGGGGTCAGAGATAAGGTTCTTCTTAGGATAACAAACTGTAAATGGATTATTGTTGTAGGTGTTTAAACGCAGTCAAAAAGTGTGGATTTGCGTGTTCAAGTCTGTGTGGAGTTTGGATGTTCTCCCTGTGCCTGCGTGGATTCTCTCTGGGTGCTCCGGCTTCCTCTCAAAGACATGCACATTAGGTTAATTGGTGACTCTTAAGTTCCTATAGGTGTGAATGTGTGCGTGACTGGTTGTTTGTCTCTACGTGTCAGCCCTATGATAGACCTGCGACCTGTCCAGGGTGTAGCCCACCCTCACCCCAATGTCAGCTGGGATTGGCTCCAGCCCCCCGCGACCCTGTAAGGATTAGCGGTATAGATAATGCATGGATGGAAGTTTCTCCATTTCTAATGAGCGATTAGCAAAAATTTGACTTATAATAATAATGATAATAATACATTTTATTTGGCAGCGCCTTTCACAGCACTCAAGGACACTTTACAGAAGATTATAAATGATAAAGGGTTAGTATAAGTGGTAGACTGGCTTTAAAGGAACAGGTCAACACTGATAATACTGGAATCAGGATGTGATTAGGTTAGCTTGGCATAAAGACTGAAAACAGCTAGCCTGGCTCTGTGTAAAGTTGAAACCCATTCCTGCCTGCACCTCTAAAGCTCTCTCTTCCTCACCTCACCTCTTACATGATGCATCTTGCTTGTTTAAATTTAAATGTAAAAATGCACAACAGTATGTTCATCTGCCCACCACTTTTGTGTAGTGTCTCAAGCTGTAGTGAAGGTTCTTGGATACTGTTGATGAGCACAGGTCTTGGTCTCTGCACAGGCACAGTGGCAAACCTAGCAACCTCACTGCGGTGACAAGACTTCAGGAAGCTGCACCTGCTGTTGTTTCTGTTGCAGAAACATGTGAGCACAAACATCAGATACATGGTGTTAATCAGTGAGCCTCAGAGGTGTTGGTAGGTATATTTTTGAACTTTGGACAGAACGAGACTTCTTGACTGACTCACGTTTTGCATGTAAACACCACATTTCCCTCGCTGTAGCTAACCATGTTATAAGAACAATTCATTGAAGAGCCTTGACAGTGAACAATGTGAAGTGTTGTCAGTGTAATTATCAGCATGAAACATTCTGATTGCACATATTTGCAGTTCTTCAGTCTTCACTGGTAAAAGTAAAAGCCAGTGTTTCTCCAGCCTCACTGGCAGATGTGCTTTGGCCTCTTTTACAAGTTGTTTCTCTCATTGGTGCCGTTCTGATTTACACCCAGCATCCCTGCAATCCACGCCGGCTTCTTAGCATTGTACTGTTGTCCCTGGCCATTGTTTATTACTGTGCTACTTGCAATTATTGGATCCACAAATGCTGAACTGTTGTACTTATTGTTAGTCACTGTGGCTGAGAGTTTCAGTTTAATGGCCAAATTGTAATACTAAATTGTAGCTGACACCTTTATGTCCAGCCATCCTATCCCCGCTGGTCCAGCCCTCGAACGATGTGAATGAACTTTTCTGAACTTTGCCTCCTCTCCTCACTCTAAAGAGCCGTCTGCCTCTCTCCATTGTTCGCCATCACCCAGTGGAGACAAAACTTTACACGGCCAAGGCCATTTTTGTCTACATTTGTGACCATTGTAGTGAATTTACAACACAGTGTTGAAAGAGGTTTGAATCTAGCTTGCTTTCAATTAGATCCCCAGCCCTGAACATGGTCCAGAGTAAATCATTGTAATAGCCAGTGAAGTAGTGTTATTGAAGGCAGCACTTTTACACACTGAACCACTTGTTGCCATGAACAGTACATGAGAGAGGTGAGGGGTGGAGACTGGAGGAAGCAGATGTAACCACAGAAATGAAAGGAGAGAGAAAAGGAAGAAAAATCTTTTCTGCCTTCAAAGAATTGATCTGCTTCAAGATTTTAATTATCCCTGTCATCTATATTATGAGACTGCAAATTTAATATCTCCCATGAATTTAATTTGGTTTGAGTATTCTGATAGTTCATATACATAGAACATCTACTATTTGACACCATTACTGCACCTGAAAATATGCTTGTGTACTGTTTTACCCAAATTTAAAAAAAAACCTACTTTATCTCTCTGGATTCACTACAGTTTATGCAGAAAGATAAAAGTCAGTTGTCTAGCTTCGTGTGTCAGCAGCATGTTGCTGTTGTAGCTGCTGGAAATGGAGCTGCTTTGAACTGCTCTATATACAGTTTTATATACAGGGACACCAGATAAATCAGTCATCTTTAACAATGTGTTGTATTTTAAAATACAAGTCACTTCATCTTAAAAGGTGCCAAATAAGTGTAGTATAAGTATAGCATAGTATTTAGACAAGTACTTTTATGCTGATCAAAAAACACTTCATCATGTTGCTGAATTGGCTGATTATTAAGGTGGATCTATAGCTGTGCATTCAGGGGTCACAGTGTAAGATTTATAGCTGCTGTAACTGTCCTGTAACTGAAGTGTGCTTCCTGAAAAATGTATCTACATGTCTGTACACAGATACCACTGTTTGTGTTTTCTAGGATTCATTTTTGATGCTGGTAGAAATTGTTGAGGTTGAATGTAAATATATGAAGTTGAGAAAAGACATCAGTACTGCAAAGGTCCCATTCACTGCAGATCACTGTGAATGAAAAAGTGTAAACACAGTAATTGAATAGCACAGTCTTCTATTCACTAATAAGACAAGGTGAACCTTCCCATTGTCCCTCTGTATACCAAGAGAAAACTGAAGAATTTAAACACGGTTATTGTGCAGAAATACATTCAAAATATAGTTATTTAAGCACAATGAGACATGATCATATGCAACCAATCTGGTAAAATCCATGTCATTGATATCTACAGGTGGACCTCTGTGAAAGCCCTGATGGCAAGTATTTATTAGGCTCTCCTAATAACAACAGCCAGTCACAGTCTCAGTGTAAATGCCTTTTTGTGTCAAATAAGTTGTTACAGTGCATCTGCAAATGACACTATATTAGTATTTTGTCAATTTATTTTTAATTATGGTATTAAATAATTGGCTTTTAATCATTATTCTTTCATATTTGTAATCTAGAGGAAGGAAATAATCTTATCAAATGAAAATCAGCTGTTTTATTAAAAGCATGTGAGCTTAATCATTCACAGTGACGATGCACTTTAATGTCAATGGGCAGCTATTTGGTTTGACAACCGAGTTTAATGAGAGTCAGTCGGCTTATAGTGTCTGGTGGAGAAATCAATATAAGTCAATGGGGATTGTTAATTCCTCAAACTGTGTTTGCAGAGCGTCTGCTGGCCCCTCGGCCCCTGCTGTGCAGCTGTATGAGTGCCCAATAAGAGATGCTAATGGCCTCGTTAGCATGGTTGTTAGTGGCTCACTGTGATTATTCATAATTTGAGTGACTGTTGACAAGTTCAGCAGGTCAGATAGAGTTGAGCACCCTGGGAGAGCTGCTTATTACATCAACACTTCTTTATCACACTGCCTCTGATCAAGGTTAACCTGCTACTGTGTGTGATGAAATGCTCTCCGTCTTAAAGAGGGTCATTCACAAATAACTGCAGCCAGTCATTTAACTGATATATTTATTTATATTGGGTTGAAAGGGGGCAGAAGAGCAATCTGCACACCATATCATCTACCACAACCACTGATGTATACATACTTGAACTGTTGTCTGTATGGGAGTTGGCATTGCACTCTAACACTGTAGTTTGTGAGTTTCTACAGAGAAAATGTGAGAAAGCTGCCTGTGGACTGCTTTGTACAATGCTGAGCATTTGATGCTGTAGTTTACTGAGAACCCCGAATCACAGACAGAATTCATACATAGGTGATCAGTGACCCCTTAATGTCCACCAGCAGAACGACCGCTGTGTTTCACTCGTGTCTTTTTTCTTTTATCCTCACACACTGAGTTTGTTTTTTACTGGAGCAACACGTGAAATTTACTCTTTAATGTACAGTGGGCAACGGTATGTACCTGGACTGATGATGATACACTAAATTGTGCATTTCGTTCATTACTAACTTTGACTTTAAATGCTCTTCAGGGTTCCTGACCTTGTTAGGGATGAGTCAATGTGAGATATCCTCTGATGAAAGTAGATCAATAATTCAGTCATTTGTTCACCAGGATCCTTTGCCAGACCACAGTTCAGCCTATTGAAGTAGAAGATACGAGGTTAGAATAAAGTATTCCTACTGAATGTGATGCAGGGAACTTGTGCTGAACTTTAAATGCTGCTGTCACATTAATTATGATATGATGAAATCATTTATGACAAGATTAAAGACACAGTCACAGCCATAGAGGCCAGAGTTTTTTATTGTCTATTCCCGTCATCATTGCACTAATTAACTCAGAAAAGCCCAAACCATTAGCCTGTAGCTGAAGATTTGTGGTGCTGTGTGTTCACACTGAGCCACTCGGCACCATCCAGACAATATTATTTCCTGATACTGAAATTTGTTGAGCTGATGCTTTGCACTTCAATCGGCTCAGCTGTTTCAGAGCTACATCTCACAGCTACAGTGATGTGATTGGTTGAGAATATTTATTGATAACTTCACTCTGATCTATAGTCCACTTAAGCCCTTTTGCACTTTGCACTGCTGCACATACTGTACATGAACCACAATAGCAGGTGGAGATGCCCACACAGCCTACTTTGCCCTTGTCACTGGGCTTGTGTGATTATAATAAGGTCCTGCATCAACCCTCAAGTCCAATTTAATTAACAATTAATTAAAATATATTTCTCTTTGGTAGCTTGCAGGCAGGGTTTGTGTTGCTGAAGAGGTTTTGGAGCTAGAGGTGCCATTATAATTGAGTACCACAGTTAACTGCTATAGATGATTTCACTGTTCACAGTTAAAAGTAAAACATCTGACAGATACAGGCCAACCTCTGTCAACCTCTGTATTAAATAGGTCAACAACACAAATGGAGATGGAGGAGGTGAAAGGAAAAAGAAGGAAAAACAAGGAAAGGATTAGGGAAAAAATATGTCATCTCAGCGCTTTCATGCCAAATTTTGATGGATGGTGAAAACCAAAAGGGGAAGCATTAAGATGTTGCTATGCCACAGTAAGTGGTATATTTAGGTCTATGAATGAACTTCTAACACACTTGTGATGATCACAAAACCAGAAAATTGAAGAAACTACGTTGAGGATCAAACTCTGACACTGAAATTTGAGTAAGATTTTATTGATTTGATTTTATACAGTTTAGCTTGTTCTTTTTCTAACACTAGCATCTACCCTTCCACCACTTCGGTCAAAAGCACAATATCTCGATGTAAGCCCTTCATTAAGGACTTAAGACACTTGGGCTCAGGAATAAGGTGAAGAGGCCCTGGTGAACCTCTGTGTGGTGACTGGTCCATGAGCACCCTGAGGTGATACAAATAGGAGCGACTGTCTTAAAGGACCAATGGCTTTGCACGTTGCAACTTACTGGCATCATGTATAGCACTTATTCTTTTCCTTATTCCTCCACTTATTCTATTGCTAGAGAATAGTATAGGTCTAAAGCAGGAACTGTAGCTGGTTTTATTGGCTTTTCCCTGAAACAACAATTTTGTATTTTTCAAGTGTTTTGTGGATTGTCTTGTGTCTGTCTTCTTTGACAGAGTACTCCATCAGCTTGGTACTGTAATTAGATAAACTTGGGGGACTTGCAAGTGACATAATGGTCAGTATTGGTAAAGCTCTAAAAACACTGGATCCCACATTTCCAATAATGCAATGAGACTTTTTGGATGGACTACAACAGCCCTAGAAAAGCAAATGTTTACAGTTTACAGCCTGCAGCTGCCAACTCAGCACATTTTTGCTAGATTTAGAGAGTTTGTCTCGAAAAGGCACCTACCAAACATGAGGTACTTTCCATAGAGGAGAGTCTCCAGTACTGGAGGCACACCTCTCTCTCTCTCTCTCTCTCTCTCTCTCTCTCCAGAGAAGCAAGTGAGTGGCAGAGAGGCAGAGCGGACAAAATAAATAGATATAAGATATTTTGATCATTGTATAAGTAAATACAGCTGAAAGCACGGCCATTGTCTTTAACTTGTGTGTTTGCTGATTTTGTCAGATGATATCATGGTTGTAAAATCAGGATTTTTAGCTGTGCACAGCAGAAGCTGGGAAATGCCTTGGAAGCATGTAACATGTAGTCTTAATGGGCTGTGTTTCAGTCACTATTTCATACTGGTTCCATAAACAGGAAAACATGTCAATGAGAATAGCATTATGGGGAATTCAGCAGTATTAAAATGCTGTATATGTGAGCACAGAGAGGAGGAGAGAAGCAAACACAGAAAGAGCTGAAACCAGTTGACATGAGGCAGAATGCCAATATGACGTGATGATGTCAGTTGTTTATAGCAGTTCCACAACAGTTTTCAACTATGTCCTCAATTTCACACATTGGCCATACATGGTTCAGCCATATATTAGGTTTTGCCCTAGTCTTGTTGTTACTCTCCCTGCTTCATAAACACCAATATCTCTCAGTCTTCCACCTTGTAATTCAGGCACTGTAGTCTCCAACCTTAAGCAGGATCACTCTGGTGACATCATCAGATGATGAAGCTTCTCCAGAGTCACAGAATTGTTTTTCCACTGTTGTGTTGTACTCCCTATAACCAGTAACTGATTTTCATGTAAACAATTGGCGGAATGCCCCTTTTAATGTAATGTATTAGTGGCTGTATATTGTCATTTGAAGCACTGAGCTGAAATCTTGGTATAATCATGCATACAACTGTTTGGTGCAAGGACGCTACTGCTGAGGGATCATACACTACCTGCTTCTGTCACACAAACACTATGTGATCATCACTTGTACTGTTGTCATGAGTTTCCATCCACCCAACAGCCAGCAATAAAACTCAGTAAACTTGTAAAGGTGTCATCGCAGATATGAGAACAGTAACCCAGATAGCAAGGGCTTGTTTTCCTGGTAGTATTAAAGGAGCAGCAGTACACTGCTTCTTTGAACCGTATCTTTGTCCAAGTGCATTAATCCGAATCTGACTCTTGAGAAATGATGGATTTCCCGGTAAATTACACCTGTGTTAAGATGATGATTTTCCATGCATAGACTTGAGGAAGTGGTGAGATGTAGACAGGCAAGTGTTTAATTCAACAGCAATGATTACAGAGAGACCGCAAATATGATTCTGGTCGCAAATACAGTGAACACTAGAAAAGCACAGTTTAGAGCAACATTGGATTGTCACATTTATATAGCCCGAAATCTATGATTTGAGATTTCGGGACAAAAATTTGAACAACAAGATGTAGAATCTGAACAAAAACCCTGAGTTTGGATAAAGAAAAACTACGCACAACAGTAAATGTCCTCCCAGGGTGGACAGACATGCCCTCCATATATACATGTTGTATATAGTTACACAGCCTAACCCTATAGGAAATATTGGAATTATCATTATTATTGTTTGCATCACATAGAAAAATAAGCATCTGATAAATAAGCATCTCTGTCTGTTGACTAAGGCTCTGTGATATTCAAAAACTCCAGAACAAGGGAGACAACTCATGAAGCAGACAGTGTCAACAAAATACAAAACAAATGTAATACACATAAAAATTGCAATTCTCAATAATACATTCCACATTATTAGTTTGTGCAATTACTTCTCATGTAAATGAAAGAGTTGTAATTGCATTAACTCATAGTTTTAAGGGGCAGACTTCCTTTCTCCACATCTTGTTGTTTGACTGCTTCACCATTATTTTTGACCATGCTGTTGATTGGTCAGTCCACCACTTGTCCTGACTGAAATATCTCAATTATGATTCGTTGGATTGCCATGAAATTTTGTACAAACATTCATGGTCCCCATAGGAATCAGAATCCTACTGACTGAGTTTTCCTCTAAGGCCACCAGCAGGTTGACCTTCTTGGCTTTCAGCAAAATATCTTGACAACTTTGAATGGATTGCTACGAACTATGACACACATTGATGCCTCCCTCTGGATGAACTGTAATAAAATTAATGATTCACTGACTTTTCATTGTGCCATCATTTATCCAATACTTTGGTTTATGACCCTATTTGTACAAAACTAATG
>NW_019175062.1:1986086-2032614 GCF_002260705.1 Seriola dumerili
GATGGATTGCTATACTTACAATACAATACTTACAATACAATACTTTGGTTTATGACCCTATTTGTACAAAACTAATGATATTCCCACCATGACCTGTAGTCTGTGTTTAGTGCTAATTAGCACAAAGTAGCATGCTACAACGAGGGTTGCCCCCTTTTATGTGAAAAAACAACCTGCTTAGCATCATCATGTTAATATTGTCATTGTGCACGTTAACATCCTGAATGTGGTTACCGTGCTAATGCTAGCATTTAGCTCAAAGCACCCCTGTGACTAAGTAAAGCCTCACAGAACTGCTGTCATGAATGCAGATTCTTAGTCTCATCGTGTAAGCAAAATGGCTAATCTGTACAGCTTTTATTTGTATGGGGAAATGTGGAATTAACCAGGGAGGTTTAAGCATCATTAGGGAAACTCTTATCAAAAATGTACAACTATTTTGTTATTATAATTGTTATAAGTGTACATTTATATAATGTGAAATTTTGGTTTCATAGGATATGTAATGTACATATATACATATGTACATGTACATGTACATATGTTAATGGTTTAGAGTTAATGTTGAATGTTGGTCATTTGTTCAGTTTTTATCTGTGAACCAAACTTTGATAAACTATAAGGAGAACCTTTGCATCAGAATGACATGTTGATCTATGTAAATATTTTAGTAGCCCATTCATAGTTCTTACAGAACAGCCTTACATATTTACACACTATCCTGAGAAGTCAATGAAGCAAGAGCAGTTGTTTTAGTCTCAGATGGAGAAATCCTCAGTTCCCTGCTGTCAAAGTCCACAGGGATTACAGTGTAGAGATTTTCCTGGCTGCCTATTGCCATGAAGTCTGTCAGAGACTTTGAAGGCAGGCAGTCTATTATTCTGAGAGTATGCACTTCCAATAACAGCTATTCTCACTAAGGCTGAGGGAGTACTTATGATTCCAGGGAGTTACAACTCAAGGCCAAGGTGAGGGTGACACTAATGGCTTGGCAGAGAGCTCATCCACGAAGCAGCAACATACACACATATGCGCATACACACACACACACACACACACACACACACACACACACACACACACACACACATACATACATACATACACACACAAACACGCACACAGTGGTAGCCAGTTTTTTTACTAAATGAATACACAATTTCTAACAAGTCATTCACATTGTAGAATCTTGTAAAGCATCACTATGGCTTTGTTGTTTAATCCAGGTAGAAAACCTTGTTCTTGTATCTTCATGATTACTTTCTCCTGATTATATTAATCCCAAATCCTTCTCTTGTACTTTCACACTCCCACTAAAGGTCAAAGAGTAGTCACATACCTTCATTAAGCACAGAAAAACAGAATAAACAGTGTGGTAATTTACAGTCTCTCAGCAATGAGTACCTTATCTGCTGGGTACTGTATCTACAAGTTGCATGTACCTGTGAATTTGCTGGTCTGTCATACTGGGAAAGAAAGAGGAGTTCTTCATGTCATGGACCAATAGAAATCAGCACTGAGACAGAACTTGTACATTAGAGGCTGCATTCAATATTACTTGCCCATGTGTGTGTATGTGTGTGTGTGTGTGTGTGTGTATGTGTTTGTGTGTGTGCGTGCGTGCGTGCGTGCGTGTGTTTCCGACTTTTTAAATAATGGCTTGTTGTCTAGAGCAGCTCTGGGTTTCCCCTGTTGATAGCACTATCAGATGTATGTTTTGTGCTTGACTGTCCTGTATCATGATTTGAATATTTTTTTCTGCAGTAACTGTTTTTGCTTTCTTTACCTCAATGAAAGCAAATACAACCAAAGGTTTCCTTTGTCCCATTACTGAACTGAAGGACAAGTAGCGGCAGACATGCATTGACCCATTCAGACTGACCCCTGACCCTGATGGGTCAGTCTGAATATTAATGTTGTCTTTACTGTCAACTCCACTGGCATCAGGATTTTAGCCTATATGAGATAACACAAGCATCCATTTGCAGTTCTTGTGGTGTCCATGTGGTTTTTCAGTAGCTGCTGCAGCCCCCATATCGAGTCACATTTTGAGGAGGCACACATCAGCTAAACTGTAGCTTATGGCAGTTACATGCATAGGTGATAGCTGTTCTTTGTGTGCAACTACGGTCCTGTTCGTACCTGGTATTAGCATGCTTGTGATCTAATCACAAGTGGACAGCTCTAAGCATCCAAGTTGAGATCCAATCGCTCANCGTGCGTGCGTGCGTGTGTTTCCGACTTTTTAAATAATGGCTTGTTGTCTAGAGCAGCTCTGGGTTTCCCCTGTTGATAGCACTATCAGATGTATGTTTTGTGCTTGACTGTCCTGTATCATGATTTGAATATTTTTTTCTGCAGTAACTGTTTTTGCTTTCTTTACCTCAATGAAAGCAAATACAACCAAAGGTTTCCTTTGTCCCATTACTGAACTGAAGGACAAGTAGCGGCAGACATGCATTGACCCATTCAGACTGACCCCTGACCCTGATGGGTCAGTCTGAATATTAATGTTGTCTTTACTGTCAACTCCACTGGCATCAGGATTTTAGCCTATATGAGATAACACAAGCATCCATTTGCAGTTCTTGTGGTGTCCATGTGGTTTTTCAGTAGCTGCTGCAGCCCCCATATCGAGTCACATTTTGAGGAGGCACACATCAGCTAAACTGTAGCTTATGGCAGTTACATGCATAGGTGATAGCTGCTCTTTGTGTGCAACTACGGTCCTGTTCGTACCTGGTATTAGCATGCTTGTGATCTAATCACAAGTGGACAGCTCTAAGCATCCAAGTTGAGATCCAATCGCTCAGACTGCATTGGGAGGTGGTCTCATTCCTTCGCCAAACGCATTGTTGATGCTGTCTGACATGAAAAGCCAATACAAACATATTATGAGTGCATCAAACATCTTGGGTGATTTGGTTTGTCTGGAACACAGCAAGGACTAGACCTAGACTGTATTGTTTTGATTTCTTCTTCTTCTATTAATTTCTAGCTGACTAGGCACAGGAAGTGCATTTCTGCCGGCAGCCGGTTAAAAACAACAACACATTTGGTTCTTTGCAAACAGAAATGATGTACATGTTTATTTGCATATGAAGCTGGGAAGTGAGATCTGATCACAAGTGGTCACTGGAGACGCATGTGGAGACACATGTTAATGGCAGGTGTGAACAGCGTCTATAAATCCCCCTGAATGCTTCTGTGGTTGGAGCAAAGCCCTATAGCCAGTCTGAAACCAGAACAGGAGAGTCTAACAGCAAAAGATTAACTCTCATTGGTTTGGAATGATATGCTCAACTATCAGATATGGGTGTAATGACCAGGGATCCACATACTTTTGGCCATTTGAAGGGCAAAACAGTAGCTGCAGTTGCAGTTAGAAGAAGTTTAATTGCTAAGTTTTAAATATGAGGCTTTTAAAGTCTGCATTTCAACTGCATACAACATACAAGTTCCACAATGGACATTATGTGAACACTCACTCTGATTTAGGCTTAAAAAAAAGGCAGAGGAGTGATTAGAAGACAGGATAGAGAAGGTGAGGAGGTCACAGGGGTCACATCACTCAACTTTTACAAGGATTCCCCACTTTCATGAGCCTTGGAGCAATCAAACATCTAAAAGACAATAAAAAGGAAATAAAAGACACAAACAGCACTTTTTCTCTAGTGCCATTAACGTCTCCTCAACGTCATTTACATCCAAATACCACACCTTGCCATATAAACACTGATAGCCCAGCATAGTCTCTCTGAGGTCTCCAGTAGGAGGACACACACAAACACACACACACACACGTGCGCGAACACACAAACACACACACACCTCAGACTATCTGATGGTGTGGTAGGATGCCAAAGAGAGGCCAAAGGATCTAACAGGTCTTTGCCACATTTCAGTCCTTTGATCAGAAAGAAAGAAAAAGGCCTTTGTCATAGAGCACACCTCAATATAACTGTGTCATCAACCTGTCAGGAAGGACAGAAACCCCACACACACACACACTCACACACACACACACACATATACACATACACACACACACACACACACACACACACACACACACACACACATACACACATACACACACACACACACACACACACCCTTTGCCCCATGGAAGGACACAAACAGAAATCTGTGCTCTGACTTAATTTTTTAATGACAGAGACAGAATTGTAAATAATTAGAGCATCATATTTTTATGTGTATAATTTCACATTTTCAGTTTAAACTGGGTACATTGCTTTGGTTGTATTTCGGTCGAAAGTATAATGGTGTGTGTTTGTAAGGAAAAATGATTTATGAACAAACTTGAACTATTTTGAACTAGGTGGCAGTTATCTTGCCATGTGCCTCATTTTTCCTCATTACTTCCTGAAAACTCCCTGTCAACAACTGGACAAATTTAAATTTTGGCGTGAAGTCTGTGGCAGAGGAAGAGCCTGAATCACCATCCTATGGGGGGCTTGAATGTATGTACCAAATTTCATGGCAATCAATCTGATAGTTGTTGAGACATTTCCCTAAAAAAAACAGAAAAGCCAAACTGCTGGTATTAGGTATTCATCCTCTGGGAACCATGAATTTACAACATTGCATGGGAAACCATCAAACAGATATTTCGGTGGTGTGGTGGACCAACCAACCAACGGTACAACAAACAGACAGACATTGCTATCCCTAGAGCCACATCGCTAGCATGGCTAAAAATGAACTGGCCTCCCCTGCTCTACACCTAATAGAGGTAGCACAAATCATCTCTACCTCATTTAAAAGATGTAACTACAGTCCCCACAGCCTCCACTGAAGCTTATCAGTACCAGCACAGAGAATGAGGACAAGAAAGAGAAAGTCTGATCACAACTGGGGTGGGGGGATGTGTGAGGGGATCACACACATAATGAAACAAAGAAAAAGAGAAGGTTGAAAGGAAGGCAGGGAGGGAAAGACAGAGTAGGCGTGAAAGAATGCCCAGGTCTGGAATGCATTCAGAGGTTACCATCAAGCACTTTCCACAGAGAGCAGCACTTAGCTACATGTACTGAGGGTGTAAGGGCAGGCTGCTGACAGACAGAGAGCGTTAAGATGGAGAACAAGTCTGGTGTAAGCTTACAGTTCAACCAAGGTGCATCACTTAAATGAATAAACAGGTACAAGGAAGGAGAACGATATTAGAATCTGTGGAATTTACACCTCTACACAAATTTCTATCACAAAATCCTGTCTATAAGCTGTAAGCTATAAATTGCTATTGATCTGCTACAGTAATTACTGATAATTGTATGTGTATGTATCTCTCTCTCTCTCTCTCTCTCTCTCTCTCTCTCTCTCTCTCTCTCTCTCTCTCTCTCTTGATTTGTATATATGTTTGTATATATATATATATATATATATATACACATATATATAAACAATTCATTTCAATTTATATATTCACATATATGTCTAGCCCATACAAATATGTATGTTTATGTATGTTACTTAAATATATATCCATCCCAAAAGCTGTATAATATATGTTGATATTTTACACAATAAGGTTCAAAAGTCTGAGACATTAAAATTACTAAGAAATTAATAAGAGAACATATATAAACATAGAATTTTTATATGTACAGTGTTTTAATTATTATATTATATTATATTGCAGCATCACTCTTGATATAGGGATATACATTAAATCTCTGTATGGGCTGGCATTTTTCAGAACTTTCAACCATATCACACAGTCACACAGCAGATGGAGTTTGATCAGTTGATATGTACATGCATTTATTTTGATGCTCAACCTCGTGAAGAGAAACACACTAAAGCACAGCAGATATGTGTGTTGGTGGGGCTGTGTTACTTCAGGTACAGCTTCAGGTGAGATATGAAATGCACTTGATTGCTGAATGATATGCTAGATGACGTCACGTTGTGGCAAAAGATGAGCCAGCTTCAACTTTTCTACCAGACAACCTTGTGTTTTTGAGCCCCCTGCATTGGCACCCTCACTGTCCCCCAGGACGCGCTCCGTTCAAATGAATGAGAAATTTAAATGCGGACTAAAAGCGTTAGCAGCAAACCCCACAGACCAAACCAAAAAAAGAGCAAGGATGCAAAACCAGACCAGCAGTGGTTACTGGAGACACATTCTGATGTCAGGTGTGAACTGTGTCAGCTGGATTTACACATAATCTGGATACACCTGGATACAGGGTAATGGGTCTGAGCAGGGCTTTTGTTTGGCACTCTGCCATGTCCTCCACACACACGCACACACACACACACACACACACACACACACACACACACACACACACACACACACACACTCACGTATACATGCAAAGCCACCCACCCACACCCACCAATGCACATTTGTGCAAACACATTTATCATCCACTTTCACTTTATGTTGGCTCTGTGTATTCCCATGATCCATCACGGTCTGAATGTTTGCTCTACTATCGGCCATCTTTCATTGTCACCTTCAAAGGATTATCTTGTCTTGTGTGTAGAGTGATGTAGGTGTGTGTACGCGTGTGCATTTGAGAGAGAGAGGGAGAAAAAAAGCGAGAAATGGAGGAAGAGTTTTATTGTAAGTTTTTATCATCTCTGTGAGGAAACTATTTCAAAACAACACAAACCAACAGGATTGAAAATTTTGAAATGAAAGCACCTTTTCACCATTGTCACTATGTAGTGGAGAGGGCACCTATCCCTTTCATAGCTGAAAGTGTTCAGATTGAAGCTATATAGTTTTCTAAATGGAGCGTAACCAAGCAATGTCTGATGGAGTCAGAGAGATGGAGGGGGGTGTAGGAAGGAGATGGAGGCTCAGTCTTTATTTAAAAACTGAAACATCAGGTTTTCATCTGGATTTCTAGCTTCCATGGTCACTGCCAAATAATCACAGTGCTTGTGTAATATGCTATGTATAGCTTGTTGGGCATTAGTATTTATTGGTGGTTGATACAATTAGTATTCTACCATTAATATGTTTAAAACAAAAATTTAGCTCAGCAGCTTTCTTTTACTTGAACATACTGAACATATCCATATTATTGAGTCATCAACAAAGCAGGAAATCAGCTCCATAGAAAGTGACTAAACCTTGCACTGAGATATGTAAGGTTCTTTATATTTGATAGCTCTGGTATTTTGGATCATCCTTATTCAATGATGTGTCTGATGTTTAAACAAGAATAATGTTGAGCAGAGCAGGTTCAGTACAGTTCATAACGAGGGCTTGTTCAATATTGTCAGATATGAATGTTGATATTGGATGATTTTGCGAGACCCCAGATTGCATTCAATGACATTTTTCAATACATCTGTGCATTACACCTACAGTATGGAGCCAATCCCAGCTGAAATTGGGTGAGGGCGAGCTTCACCCTGGACAGGTTGCCAGTCTATCACAGGGCTGGCATATAGAGACAAACAACCATTCACACTCACATTCACACCTACAGGCCCTACACATGTGCACATGCAAACCTCTATACAAATATACATTTTTTTTAAAAAATATATGCCTGTATGTCTCAGGACAGGCGTTATGCAGCTATTTAGGAGATCCATGGCTGTTTTGCATTTGCTGTCAAGGCTGAAAGGGGCATCTTTTTTTGTGAGGGCAAAGACTGGTTCAGTATGCCGAGCATAATACTGAACAAAGCAACGCTAATAATCTGATAGGCCAAGGAACTGGCATGCGTTTCGCACAGAGGTTGGCAACAAATTTCACTTTGTCAGGGTGTGGGTGTATGCCAGATGGGGTGACTCGGTAGTTGGGGAAGCTGAGTTTGCTGAGGCAGAACTGACAGTTGCTCAGTTTCAAGAGGCCAGCTGACCTGGGCCTGGCTAGGACCTCCTCCACATCCCCCCAGACCTGCCAACCTAGCCAACTTCTTTTTGTCTGTTACTGTCATTTTCCTACTTAAACTTAACACTTCTTTTCCTCAGAACATCAATATGAGCATTTTCATTTTGGGAATATACCAATATATAACTAGTATTTCCATTTTTAATTCAATGTCTTGCCAATACGTAAACATTGCTCTGAAAATACTTATCATTTGATGTTCAATTATTATAATCCCTGATGAGTATCGATATCAGTATTGCAGACAGTGCAGAATGTATGGTGGGGAAGTCTGGAGATATACAGCATCTCTCCATCTCTCCAGGCAACTTTCAAGGAATTTCTGGAGGGCATGTACCTGCCTGTTTTTATCAGTCAGGGGTGTCATGATCTTCTCTGCTCATTATGATAATAGGTTTGGCTGCAATGATTGACATTATGAATAGAATGAAAAGTCATGTTAACCATCTGTGAAACGGAGAGTACAAATTAAAAGACAACAACAACAAGCAGGCTAGTTTGCTAATACATAGGCTAATGTTAACTTAATTCACAACCTCAAGTTTCCACATCTTCCCCAGTCCGTTTACCTTTGCAAAGGATTTCAAAGAGTCCTCCCAGTCCCCAAAGTGTCTCAATTTGTAGATCCTCACTACTGTCTCTTGAAACTATATCACTATATCACACATTTGTCACTTATCCACTTATGAATAATTTTTTCATAGGTGTTTCCTTGCCATGTATATAAGGGAAACGAACCCGGTGCTTTGTCAAACTCTTCTTTGTCTTTTGTTTTTCGCAGGCAACAAGGTGAGCAAGGCTATGAAAAGTGCCAGTGCCAGTCTCGTCTGAGGCACCAAAATGTCCAGTAGCAGCCAGAAGCAGATGTCACAAAATGCAGAGGCTTTAAAGGGTCAATTTTCAACATTTTTTCTGCCGCTGAACATGATTTTTTGTCAGGAGCGGGTGGTGGTCACTTGACAAGAGCTTCAGCCATTGTTGCGTTTACAGGGCAAGAGTTTATAATACGTCCTCTGAGCAGCTCTACGTCTTCAGGACAGATTGGAGGCTACAGTGGGTCACTATCAGAAAGTTAGCTGGTCAGCATGCTAACTCCAGTAGAAGAAAGACGTGATAGAGACAAGAGTTAACATTGGTGTTGCTCTCCACCTCTGGAGACAGCTGTTGGTGAGTAAAGGAATAAATTCTGATGCTGAACTCACAATGTTTCTTCTAGACTGGTAAGTAAACAGCTATGTAGCAATAACAAAACTTACATTTAGCTCCTTTTGGCCTGTTGAAAAAGACAAACAAAAGAGCATTGTCATCATTATATTTGAGTTAAGTGTGATCCTCTAAGTGGAGAAAATATGCTTAAATGTGCAGATTCATTATTAGTTTTAAACTACTTAAGATCCATGCTGCTTTTATTTTGACTGAATTTATTTGTAGAAGCGGACACAATAGAGCTGTTATAGAGATAAATAAAAAACATAATTAATAGGATGTTGGAGACCATGTCTATTTACTGTATTTGAAGTCATATAAATGTCTTCTGTGATGGTTAATAAAATTAGTTAAATTAGTTAAATTAAAAAAGTAAAAAGTAGACAGGCACCAACCCACTGCTCACTTTGAATACACTAAGTCTTTATTAAACCCAGTTGAAATAATTTACAGCACAAGCGAGTAACAGTGGCACACAGTAACAAGTCTGTTGTTATACTGCATCATTTCCACATGCGTGACAAGTTGGCACTTATGCTGAAGGGCTTTTGCTGACACCAGTAAAAGGTAGAGGCTGTGACAGTCCTCCCCCTCCCTCCCTCCATCTCATACTGTTATCTGGCCTGCACATGAACCCTGCTCACCTTGTAACCCCAAAGTAGCAGCATGAATGGCTGTGTGTGTGTTTCTCTTGCCTATCACATACAAACAGATCAGGCATAAGTTTTGGGCATGGAGAAGTTAAAACAAAAGAGAGGCTGGAGACAGAAAAATGAAACGAAGAGAGGGGAAGATTTCTGTGAGATTTATTCTGAGGAATTTAAAGAAAAAGAGGTGAAGCTTCAGGGGGAAGTTAGGAATAGCTGAACAAAGAGATGAATGCATATCTTCAACCAAATAGTTGTAGGACATACGTATGACTCTAGCTACAGAAACTAAACTCAGTCCCTTGTGGTCAGTTGTGCTGGTATTTCCATCAGTGGAACTTAATTTAGATGCTTTGCTTTCCCTCAGTGCAGTTTATGACATGATTCCTGCAGTGTCCCAGGAAAAGTTGCTGTGATGGAAAATGTATCTGGGGCCTGTAAAATTGTTGACTGGAGTAACCACTTTGAGAACTAACACACCACCCCAACACCCAGTAGTAAGTTGAGAAAATTAAACCAAAAAGTTCCAGGAAATGTGGAATCAGAGGAATGAAACTCGGAAACTAAAAGTTATTTTGTCATTCCCGTTTATGTTTCCACTGCATTTGAACCATGAAGAAGAAGACGGCCAATTAGACTGATCACAGATTAAAAAACAACAACACAGAGTCAAGTCGTATGTATTTACTGTTGATGAGTCTGTTGTACTAGAGTCACGCACCTGCAGTTGTAGCGTCTCTCTTTGACCAATCTACAACATTCAGCCAGGAAATCTCAATTCATACTCCTACTCCTATTCAATTTAGTTCCTGGTTCTTCCAGTCAAAACACTGGTAAAGTTCCTCAAAGGGCTCTTGATTCACTGAGAAAGGTGGCTGGTAAATTAGACTGCTCTGCTCTAATCCATCATCTTCTAGAGTTCTGTTTGTTCTTGTCTAACATAAATTATTCACTCTAGGGAAGTGGGTGGCGGTGTGAAACTAACTACACGCCATAGCAGTGAGTTTATTTTAATTCTTGGCAGTGGTGCTTCCTGGTCTGCCAAAATCCTCATCAACTATACAACACAACTACTGGAAGGTTCATGAGGGATCATGCCTTGTCTTGCTGCACTACAACATGCTTGGCCAGAGCACCGGCGTGGCAGACTGTAGGGGTAGCATGAATTTCTGTACTCTCTTTTAGCCTTTCTCCACTGCAGGAACTTAACTACACACACAACTTCACATGCTTTATTTTGGTTTTTTTTGTTGCTCATTGGGTCTTTTCTCCCCAGTTTCTCCCTATACAGCACTTGTGCTAAACTCCTGAAGTTAGAAGCAACTTAAACTTAAGAAAAAAAAAACATGCCCATACTGTTAAATACATAACACAAATAAAAAATACAAAACAGCAAATCAGAAATCATCATAAACAGTTTACTACTGGCTCATGGATAATGAGTTCACATGTAACTTTCATTCCTCACAAGTCACACATAATATTGAAAGGTCTTGTCATTACTCTGTAAAGTGACTTGAAATTCTCTATCTAATGATTTGGGGCTATATAAATAAAACTGAATTGAAAATTTTAATCTGAAAAAATGTGAAATAAGTGCATCAGAAAACATTTAACCAACCTGTTGCTGTATTGTGCGGAGTAATTCTTAACCAACAAAGGATTATTTATAAATACTCAGCGTCAGCAGCAGCCAAACAGCACTTTGTGCTGTACTTCTTGTATTTTCACAGCAACCTCCTGACCTCTCAGCGAGACAGTGAAACTACACCCCCTGCTGCCCGGAGTCAGAACCTACACCAGATCTCCAGCTGCGGGGAAATTTATTTACAGCGGTTTTATTTCCCTCTATACATATTTATACATTTTTACCACCTGGTTACATAATATGAGCTTGCTAGCCATGTTACATACCAGTATTAAACCACTCTGAAACGCTACAAGCAAGTTCTGACACTTTCCCTCTCACTCTTTCTTTTTTCTTTATATATGCTGATTTGATGCTTTTTTAAATAACATAACTGCTTCAAAGTTCACCTGAACTCCTCAGCATAAGAGAAATGACCATGTTTGAAGACAAACTATTTTCATAGACTAAACCATGTGCAACTTTTAGAAACGTGAAAGATTCAAATTATTTGTTCAACCAATAGTAATAGTCTACTTATAACGGTAAAAAAATTATGTCTAAATTCAAATTTGCAGATAAAAATAAACTTCCATGTGAAAGCTTCTCGAGGGGCCTCACTACTACACCTCTGGTTGTTGGTTGCACAACAACAGAAAAAGTTGTGCCTACAGATGCACCCACTGTTCCCACCTTTCAGACTTTTCTCACTCACATACAAGCAAAAAAAAAACATTAACTTGTTCATAAATTGCAATACTGCTAATTTTGCTTATATTCTGAAAAGTCCATGTGGGATGTTCTATGACCAAACACCCACTTAAATTACAGATTGTCAAACACAAAGCTACTATTCTCAATGGACTATGCAATAGCAAGATACTATGCTCAAGCAAATCATGGCTCTACTGCTTTGCTCAAATTTTAGAGCATTGAAAGAATTTCTCCTTCCCAGAGAGGAGGAGATAAACTACTGGGGAGAGAAGTTTTCTGGATATTCACTCTAAACACAGAGGAACCAAACGGACTCAGCTGAGCCTTTCCTTTTATCTTTAATCTGACCCAAAAAGAATGATACAGCATTGTTGCTTTTAAGAATTTGTTATGTAACTGTTGTTTCTAGTTATGAGTTATAATATTGGGCTATTTGTTGTTTCAAATTACAGCACTGTCCTTCTTGGCATTGGCTCACAGACGATTATCTCCCACTCCTGTCAACCAATATGAGACTTATTGGTTCACCCCATTGTACATTCCCCCCTATTTGCAATGTGTTTATTTGCACAGACATCTCTCATACCATGCTCAACTTCCATTCATGACATCAACAAGAGCAGAGTTTGCTCACAAAGTCATGTGTTTGTTTTATTCATACAGCACGCAACATCGCTTCCTTCTTTGTTTACACCCTGTCATACGCAGACATGATCCATTCACGCTTTAGTATTCTCACGACCGTTGCATTCATTAATCAAGCTGGTAAATGTGTCTTTCCGTTCCACATCACACATCTTATCTCTGCAACCTGTCCTTCACACAGTGAAACCTTCGGTCTTCTAGCAAGTTTTTCGATTTATATTGTGGTTAATCCAATAAAAAAATGAACCACCGGAGGTTAGATGGAGTAACCAACACACACCTACAACAAAAAACACACACGGACATGTCATTTTCAACAACTGAAACTCAGATTTAATAAATGATATATTTCGGTTGACTTGAAATTAAATCGTCGGGAAAACTGTTGTTCAACTGTCTCTGACTTCACCCCCTTCAAACACCAAACCCTACTCATGTGCCTGAGCCACAGACACAGTGGGCTCCTATCCAGCAATCAACATGTACACAGGTGAGCATCAGGCAGTTACAAACACCAGCTTATAATGCTGCATACACAGATCTGAGAAATCTACTTGAATAACTTAAAACTCTTAATGGCTCCAACACACACACACACACACACACACACACACACACACACACACACACACACACACACACACACACACACACACACACACAAGGTAAACTGCACACATAACCCTCAACAAAGGTAACACAGATACAGAGGTAAACTAGAGGTTAGAGTTTGGACGGGGAGAAAGAGATGGATGAATGGATGGATGGATGGATGAATGAATGGATGGATGGATGGATGGATAAAATCAGGAGGACAGAGGGTGATGATAAAGGATGGGCGAGGGTTGTAATAGAAAAGGAAGTGGAGAGAGGTAAAGAGAGAAAGATGTATGGGGAGAGGAGGAAGAGAAGCTCTCTGATTGTGTAACACTGCTGACTTCATCTGTTTGAACATGACAGGGCCATTACAGGAAGGGCCACAGTGGTCAGTGACATTTGGTCCACCGAGGGTTACATTGTCACTGCTGAAGAGGAGCAGCAGCAGTATCAAAGTTAAAGGCTATGGTCTAATATTACATCATGTAGTGTACATGAAAAATATGTTCTGTTAATACTCTGCCTGTCTCTATGCCGTGTTAAATCGTGGTGACAAATGTAATCACTGCCTGTATTATGCTCAGTGAATGTGGGTCTATATATGTAGTTGTAGGATGTCTGTCACAATGAATGGTAGGCATAAAATGTTCAGGACACCTTTGAGTTCCATCTGTGGTTAGCAGGGGGTTTTGGTACCTTCTAAAACTTATATGGGAGCTTTGTCATTGTGGCTACAATAATAACCTCTGATTTATGTATATGTCAGTTGCATCATCTGACTTCCTCTTTTTCGCCCTTTATAATTTTCATTTCTATGCAGGCTGTAGTGGCTGGAACTGGCCTACAGCTACAGACGTTCAAAGCTCCTTCACCCATTCCAAACACCCATTTCATTAACCTCTCATATAACTAGCATCTCTTTATTCATAATACACAATACATAAACAATACCTCTTTTTATATTGACCCTACAGTAACATTTTAAATTGTTATAATTTAATGATAATGTGATTGTATTCATTTTCATCTGACCTGGTAAACTTTGCAACTAATGATTGTGGTAATGCACCAAAAAGCTGGTTGCCAACTGCCAAAAAACATCATGAGAAGAAGAGGTGTGTTTTATCGCAGTACTCCAGGATTTATGGCACCTGGCATGCAAACTGAAATCAAATCACATCTCTCAACTAGCAACTGTAATGAAGCCCCGTACCAGCCTGTAATTTATTTTATGTTGAACTGCTGCAGGCTAAATAAAGTTTCCATTGCATCTTTTTACTTTTACTGCACCTCTTTCTGCATAAGTTTCCTGCTTTATGACACATTATTTAACTCATATTAACAATTCAATATAATAATTATATAATATTATATAATAATAATTTAAAATTCACAATTGTGAACTATGAATGTGAACTAGTTCATTTTAATCTTTGTGAACTGAACTTTGAGCTCTTGTGAGGTGTGAATTTGCACAGCACTGACTCTAAAGAACATGAAGAGGGGTGAAGAGAGGTGAATCAAGAACAGACACATCTTCATGAATTAGCTGGTGGTTAGAAGATTGGAGGCCTGTGGTGTTTATCACTGCACCTCCAGCCTCCTGTCCTCTCTCTCTGCTCTTTAAAAGCTCCTCACATGTGTGAAGGGCGTAAAATCACTTCCTGGGTTGGATTGCTTTTGACCCCGTTGTCTTGATGGGAGGTGGGACTGAAGGCCGAGACTTTCACAGGGCTAAAAGGTGACCGCTGTCTCATCGAGACAGATATGGACAGATGAGAGGAGGAGGAGGAAGAGATGAAGGTTGTTGATGATACCAGCTGGAAAACCAGTCAGAGAGAAGGACCAAGAGTTCAGGAGATAGAAAGAAGAGAAAGAATCATATCTGTGAAATAACTAGATTATGTGAGAATTAAAAAAATATGTCAATATAATATGGAGGATATGAAATGTAGAATAACACAGTGGCAACATATACTGTCCACATATAGGCTCCACATTTGGCTGTCATTTTTGTGGACACTGATTTTTAGGATGTTTTCAATTGTTTTATAGTTTGACTGACATTTGTAATTAAAATTAGTGATTCAAATGATCTCTCTTTAAGCCCTATTTGTGGACCCCCACCAATAAGCGAATACAACACACTCACACAAACACTCACACACCACCCTGTGACCTGTAGTCAACCTCTGTCCTGCTAACCTGTATTTATTGGCCATTAAAGGCCAATAGTTCACTCGAACCCTGACAACTATGATTTATAGGCAGATTCATCACAACAAGTTACTACAGCACATACAGACTTACTGCTCTGTGTTGACAACACAAGACATTGGAGAATGTGGGGATGGATGGATAGATATATGCAGGGATGACAGACACAGGGAATGTTTGTGGATGTCAGTGAGATGCTGTGATACAGTAAATCAACTTCTCGTAAACACACATACACATGGATGCATGCCTTTCTTTTAACTGCACACCTTCTGTGTGTGAGGTTTAAAATGAACATGGTGTGTTCTGTGTCTGTGCACGGATGTGTATGTGTGCGTACATGTGCATTTCCAGCTGTGTGTGTCTTGTCTTACAATACATATATACTTATACCATATGTGTTTGTAACTATGAATGTTTGTGTTATGACAGCAGGGTGCCAAATTCACACCTCACAAGACTTAGCTCAAAGTTCAGCGGCCTGACGCCACACTCAACAGATGCTCTTCAGTCTCCCCATACCCCTATCAATGACCAAGCCCTACTCCCAACTGAAGGTGGAGGTGTGCAGCACTGTGTTGAATGACTTGTCAGTTGGCATAATTGCAGGAGGTCCATGGGGATTTTTTAAAATTGACTGAAAACATCTTTCCTGGACATATTGATACTGGGGTTCTTTCACACGTTCACTGTTTCTCTCAAAGCGTACGGTGTACCACTGCTTCAAATTGAAATTGTCACGTGTGCTTGGACTGATTATTATTTCATTTTATTGTAAATATTCTGCTGAGATTTCCTATATATTTCAATATGGTTACTGCAGAAATGCATGGTCATTCACTCATTTTGTGTGAAAACACTGTAATTATATTCCGCATAATGATCCCTATATAAAAGAAAAACAGCCTATAGTCTGTATTGGATGCTGTACAGTTTGAGCTACTGAATGACTCAATCTGTATTGAAGTGATAGCCAATGTTTTGTTTTGTTCAGTTTTTTTCAATTCCTAACAACCATTGGTCAATACTGAAGCCACTTTTTCAAAACTCCTTATACAGTCTGCATTACCAACATGCATCTTGGCCAAACAGTTAATCTCACCTCCAAAACTCACTCAAACCACCAAAACACTTCATACATGTCTCTAAAGAAGCTTGTTCAGCCACAACACTGGCAGCAATTCTCACTCAAAAAGCATCCACGGTCACTAATAACACACTGACTTAAAAACACTAACAACAGGGAGCATCACATGAAAGTGCTTGTCGCTGCCCATTCAGTTTACAAACACAGGGGGAAGAGTGTCATTGTCATGTTTGGAAATGGCAAATGTTGGAGTCACAGTTTTTTTCAGTTGCTAACACTAAAATGAGACACAAAGCAGATTTATTGAAACTGACACTCATAGAGAAAAACCTCAGCTCACGTCTCCAAAACTCTAAACACATTTTCACCTTTGCACCCAAACTGCAATTCAAAATGACACTAGCAATTCCCTGCACACAGTTCTCTATGTAAAACACAGGAATCTGACATAAAGTCATTTGTTTGCCATTTTAAAACACTGCTATTCAAAATGCTACACCCATGGACCAGTTGGCCAATACACATACCGCCTGGCCAAACACTTAACTACTTAATTATTGACTCATTAATCAGGATGTAAGCACTGTAAAAAGACACATTTTTACAACAACAATGGAAGCAGCAGCGAGAGGAGGAAGTGGAGGGAGGGTGAGAGTGAGAGGTAGGGGTAGAACTAGAGGGGGAGGACGAGGACAAAAAAGCTTTCACACAGCTTTCAGATGAAATTCAGGCAACGTTAGTCGACCATGTTATCAACCATAGGTTGACACTGAGAGAGACTGGACAGAGGGTCCAGCCCAACATCAGCTGATTTACTGTAGCCTCTGTCATCCAGACATTGAGGCTTGAGCACAGGTACGTAACCAGAATACCATTTACTCTGCATAATTCAGGATTCCACCAATCACACTGTATCCATCACTTCTTGGTCGCGTTCACAGACGCATTGTAGATGGTGTCCTCCATTACCATGCCAACCTTGGTCAATACAACAAAGACCACATTGTCACATTGTTGGACAGACTGCTGAACATTGTGATACTGGCGGACCGTATGGACGATGCAGAGCAGCACTGATATGTGACAGTGGGACAATGTCAGCTTCCATCGTACAGCCTTGATCCAAAACTGGTTTGTTGACCACCCACAATTTCTTGTTCAGTACCTTCCAGCCTGCATACTCTGCATTTCTTAGTCCAGTTGAGTAATTCTCTGCATGGTGGAGGAAGGTGTATGACCATCAGCCCTATGTGCACATGGCTCTTCAACAGGCAGTGGAAGAGGCATGTGATGATGCTGTTGTGGGTGCTGTCCAGGGCTGGATATGATTCTTCCCTCATTGATGTTGATGTCAGTGAGGTGTCCTGATGCAGCCTGAATATTTTCTTTTCGTATTGTAATTTTTTTCTGTATATTTGCTCCTCAAATTTTCATTTTTTGTTCATTGTATTTGACAGAGCTTTTTGTTCCTACAACCATAATGAAGGATGCACTTTGCATTTGATTGATTGATTGATTGATTGATTGATTGATTGATTGATTGATTGATTGATTGATTGATTGATCGATTGATCGATCGATTGATTTGTTTTCTTTTAACAGTATTTGTGTTTCTACACATATTTCTGTAGACATGAACAATTTCTCTCAGCAGAATTCTCTTCATTCAGAACTATGATGACAAGACCACCAAAGATAAAAGTGCTTTGGATTGAGCACAACAGTGTGTAGTTGGTTGAACAAGAATGTGCTAATATGAATGATGTGTTTGCCATTTGGTGAAAAAGTTTGAGAGTTTATGTAGTTTTGAATGCAGTGCTTCATTTTGCAGGTTATATGAGGTGTTTTGCACTTTGGGTGTTTGGTTTTGTGAAATGTGTGAAGTGTTTTGAAAAAAAATAGTTTTCAAAATCGTGCCTAAGCAATTGTAAAAAACTGTATCAACTTTCATCTTTGAAGTTGTAATCATTTTTCACATTAATCAGTATTTCATTATAGAATAAAAATTGCACTTAGTTGACTGTACTAAAGTAAATGTAACAAGAATTAATCAGAAATGCAGCTATTTGCTTCAATATCCTTTATTTTTTTTCTATATCCTTGAATATAGTAATTTCTTTGAGCAAAATAAAAAATTTGAAACAAAAAAAATAATTCCAGGGATGCCATTATGATTACAGAAAAACTTCAACAGCATGTATAGTATAATAACTCATACTGTACAGTACTGTGAGGGTTCTAGTTTTTGCCAGGTTGAATCCAGCTTCATCAACAAAGATGAATATATATGCAGTCTTCATTACTCTCTAAAATACAGTAAACCCACAGTTTTTCCTTACTCTACATTATGTATAGCTGTGAATGTACCCTGTTGAACAGACATCTTTCCTGGACATATTGATACTGGGGTTCGTTCACACGTTCACTGTTTCTCTCAAAGCGTACGGTGTACCACTGCTTCAAATTGAAATTGTCACGTGTGCTTGGACTGATTATTATTTCATTTTATTGTAAATATTCTGCTGAGATTTCCTATATATTTCAATATGGTTACTGCAGAAATGCATGGTCATTCATTTATTTTGTGTGAAAACATTGAAAAATTATTAACAGTTCGGTTCACATAGACTTCAGTTTCACTGAGAGAAGAGTTTCGACAATGTGACTTCAGTTTTGATCAATGCATGTTAGTAATCGAAGAAAAACTATAAAATAATATCTTCATGTCATATGGCTGGGTATTTTCTAGGTGGTGTGTATACATAGTTCTGTAGCTGATTTTATTTTACTGTCATTCTGTACATTAACATTGTCATTCTATAGATGACAATGTTAATTTCTTTTAATTGAGAAGGTTAATGTATTTAATATTATTCACTAATGTTAAGACATTTTTTCCATTCAAGAATTTTACCTGTAAAATGGCATTCAGCACATTTCATATGGAGGATATCAGTCTTGCATCAAACAGTGAATTCCACTGTATGTATTTGTTGCTGTATGAATGTTTCACAAATGTGTGCACAGTGTTATATTTTCAGGATTGGTATGGCCTGTGATGGTGGGGCCCAAGGTGATATCTTTTCATGGTGCCCTAAACCCTTGTGGTGACGACAGGGTTAAAGCCTCTGGATCAACAGCGCAGTGCAGAAACTACCATTTGCTGTACATCTAAACACTCACTTCACACGTACATAACAATCTCTCTCTCTCACACACACACACACACACGCGCGCGCGCGCGCACACACACACACACACACACACACACACACACACATTTAACAACTGTGGTCATGAAAAAGGCAGATGTTCCAGTAAGGAAACCCCATAACATGCACATGCATGCCTGTGTGTGTGTGTGACTTTTTCATGACCACAGTCATACAGAGTTCAGCAGCAGTTCATCCAGGGTAACACAGGGTGCAGGGAGAGACGCCACTCTCTCCCTCCCTCTTTTCTGTCAGACACACACACACACACACACACAAACAAACACACGCACACATACACACACAAGGTTTACACAGATGGAAATAACTAAATCAGTTAAGTGGAAGGTTTACCAATGTGTATTCTTGTGAATACTGAACCATATGTGTAAAAAAATAGATATGATATGAAGATGAGATCAATTCAAACATAGAAACCTGTTCCGTCAGAGCAACCTCTTCACATGATGAACACAAAATAAAGACACAACACACGTAAACATCCCCTGTAAGTATCTGAGCCTCCGTGTAAGATGCTTCAATCATTAATCAGTGAGAGCTGCAGCTCTGTTGTTGTATTTACATCAATGCTGAATGGAGCCAATCGGAGTGGGAACTGATAAATACCAGTGTTCACTGCAGAGTCATTTGACCCGGGTGTGAATGCCGATTGTTCCCTTTTCCATTGCTGACAAAAGCCTGATGTTAGTGGGTCTTAGTGGGTTTTTTGACCACCAGTGGAAAAGGTGCTTTAATCTTTCAAGAATCATCCCCTCTTCCTCTCTTACATCATGAAGCAGCTCAGTGAAGCTTGGAGGAGGTTTGAGTTTACAAGTCATTCTTATGCGAAGAGGTGGCAATGTCGTGAGACTGAGCGTCTCTTGCAACATGTTCAATGCGTGCTCGGTTCATGTCAGCCACTTCAATTCAACCTTTATGATGGACTGCGTGTAACAGCTTGTCCAGTCCGACTAAGTATGCTGAAAGCTTTTCACCTTCTGGAATGTGTTACAGAACCTCACCATGAGATCAGCTGCCCTGTGGTTGTCTATGGTTCCAAAGCTGTTTCCAGGGCCTTAAGATGCTCACTGGCGGTGACATGGGGATTAGTGGCTCTAAAATACTGTTCAATGTCTGCTGCTGAATCTTTAAGACTCCCAGCTATTCTCTGTCTCTGATATCAGAACACTGCCACTCGTCCAGCATGTGGCTGGTCTGTTCCACCCATGCATCATTGGTTTCACACCCAAGAACAAGGGAAGTTTGTGATAGACTAATCTGTCCACACAACTAGTGAAGAGATTGCATTCACAAGTTGTGTGTTCAAGTCTGGAGTGGTGTAGCATCAGCTAAAGTCTTCCCTTTATTTGGTATGGCAGGAATGACAGTAGTTTGGACTGGAAATCGCCCTTTTCACCAGGTATGTGGCAAATTTGGGTCTCACTGATATCAACCAATGAAGGTTCCAACTCATCTCGCGCTACCAACTGTTCAGGTATGTCAGCCATAGTCATGTCATTTGTGGTTTCAACTAAAACTAATTGTCTATTACCAGTGTATCCTAAACCCTGTCCTCTTATTTAACAATGACGAAATATTTTAACTCCATCCAGTACTTTGTAAATAGTCTCATCATACCTTCAAAAGAAACCTCATGGAGGAGACTTCCAGTTGGCTGAGCATGTGAAAGCAGGGTACACTCGTTTTCCCACTACTTTGTTTTGAAATGTTTACTTTTTCGTTTACCCCGAAAGCTTAAGAGAATACAATGGACAGCATTAACTTTATGCAAGCTTTATGATGTCAAAATTGGCGAAAACCTCAAAAAATACCAAAGGAGACACCTCACCCACATGTGGTAACATGTGGGTGAGGTGTCTCCTTTGGTATTTCTTGCGTAGCTATCATTGCTAGCTTTCTGGAAGACCACAGAGCTAGCATCTCCACCGATTTCAAAACTATCTTTGCAGCCTTAGAAACGAAATTGGACCAAACACAAGCTATGGTAGTGGAGCATGGTCAGCGTATCGGCTTGTTAGAATCCAGGGCTAAGCTACAGGAACTGCATTTTCGCACACTGGGGGAGGCGAAGACAGCAGATCTCGAAGGCCATAGTTGTAGAAATAATATCAGAATTATCGGACTCCCAGAATCTATTGAACGTCCCCAGCCTACAAACTTCTTTCAGGAGCTTCTGTCGAACTATTTGGAGAACAGAATCTGCAATCGCACCCTGAACCGGACAGAGCGCACCGGGCGCTCCCCGCCAGGTCACAACCGGGGTTGCAGATGTGGCCTGTAATAATACACCTTCATCAATTCCAGATTAAAGATTTGATCATCAGGAAAGACTGCAAGAAATGTGGTAACTTTAGTATTGTGGCTTGCTGGGACAAATCTATGAAGACTACACCCTGGAGGTCCTCAAGCAGTGTGCATTGTACAACTTATGCCTCAGACCAGCTCTCCTATTCTCAGCCTGCTTACAAATCACACTGGGAAACTCAGCCAAAGATCCTCTATACAGAAGATACCACATTACAGGCATCACCAACAATATGAAATGGGACACAGTTCCTGTCTCCTAATTGGGCCTCAAACCAAGGCAACTGGCATGAAATGTGACAGTAGTAATATTAAAATCTATCCCTATCTAGACTTACCTCTTTGCATCCTTTGGAAAAGAGCAGAGGAAAGTTTTTTTTTTGTTATTACAGCCTGTTGCTGCACAAAGCTCGGGCATTTTTAACACTAACTGATGGAATACTCGTCCCTGCGAAAAGAATACAATAGTACACTATACATCATGGATACAGTACAAATTTGCACTTTTTTGCCGCTGTTTTTTATGTACTAATGTCATCCGATCAACCCAATACAAAGCCATGTCAGCATAAAAGGCTAATACTCTGTGTTTTCTCTCCAAATACTTAAATAATGACGATATACAACAATATCAATTGTTAAGCAATAAAACAAGTTTTATTTAAGTTTTAAAGTTTAATCCATGGTTTCATGTATTAGTAAATCAATCCAAAAATAACTCTGGTCCATCTAAACATCTGGTTATCGGTTGGCAAATGATTTTGGTACCTGCCAGATCTTGCAAAAGTATGGTGCTGAGACAGAGGCAGGTCTCCAATGAAGTAAATTTTCTCCTGATCTGTCTGAAAAATGTTGAGGTTATCCTCACCTGAAGAAGCTGCAAATTTTGCTACTGTATGCTATTCAATTTCATTCGTATACTTTATTATTGGTTTTGAACAATGATGTGGGAACTGAAATGAAAGAGGAGGGATATGATATAGGGAGAGAAGTCTGTTTTTGGCGATGGACAAGGTATGTGTGGGAGGGTTGAAGCAGGCTGGGAGGTGGGAAGGAGTGGGGCAGGGAGCAGGACATCGATGTGGGTGGGGGGAATGGAACAGGGTGGGAGAGTCCAATTCATGTAAGTTGGAAAACTTTGTTGCTTTTGTTTGTTTTCTTTTCATTTGGAAGGACTGTTTTACTTGTTTCATTTACAGTACAATCTGTTGCTTTCGTACATTTAATTTTTTTCTCCTTTCATTACTTACTTTCTAGGGATGTTCTGACACTTTTGATATCCCTTTTTGAACCCGGCTAGTGTGACTAATGAAGGGACAAATGGTGGGCAGGCGGTGAGGATCATCTCGTTGAACACTGGTGGGTTGAATGTTTCGGTGAAGCGTACAAACATTATTTCCACTTAAATTTCAATATGAAAACGATGGGTGCTGTGATATTGATAAGGTCAAGAATAAACTTTACACCCAATAACATAATTATGGACTCGAATGGCCGCTACATTATCGTCTCTGGTACACTTTACCAGAAAACAGTTATTTTAGCATCTGTCTACACTTGTCCAATTGGGATGACGATTCTTTTATGAAGTCACTTTTGACTTCTATAAACTTAAACTCTCATTTACTCATATTAGGAGGAGATATAAATTGCATCCTAGACCCAGTGTTGGACAGATCTAGTCCGAGACCCATTTTTTCCCTCAAAAATGGCTCTTACTCTCTCTGCCTTTATGAACAAATACGGCTGTGTCGACCCGTGGAGGCTTACACACCCCTCCACTAGACAATATTATTTTTTCTCCTATGTGTGCACCGTTCATACTTGCGGATAGACTATTTTATAGTAGATAAGGCACTTATCCTATCAATTGTTTCCACCCAGTATTCCCCGATAACTGTATCAGACCATTCAACTCTTATCTTTGATGTTCATTTTGATCTTAAAATTATATCTTTTACATTGCATGCTAATAAAGCTCGTAGGGCTTGTCAAGCTTTCGACAGGGTGGAGTGGGCCTGTCTGTTTTTCTCTTTGTGACAGTTCAGTTTTGGTGCAGGCCACATCTCCTCGATTCAACTACTGTGCTCCTCTCATCATGAATCAGTTTGTACCAACACCAAGCGCCTCTTATTTTGCGGTGGCTATTGAGCTACTCTCACTAACCCTTGCTTAAAAGGCAGAGAAAGGAATTAAGGAGATTCAGAGTAGTGGTACTGACCATAAGGTCTTGTTATATGCCAATGATCTCCTCTTATATGTCCGCGACTCTCAATCTAGCATCTCATATATTCTCTCGCTCATGGAATCTTTTAGCGCGCTCTTGGGTTTCAAATTAAACATTTCAAAAAGTGAATGTTTTGCTATCAACCAACTGGCTGAAGAACTACCATCATTGCTGAATCCATTTAGACTTCCTAACTCAGGGTTCAAATATTTAGGCATTGTAATCATAAGTTCCATTCACGCATTGCATGAATGTAGTTTTACTGCTTTGACAACAACAGTCAAGTCCAACTTACAGAGGTGAAGCCGCTTACCACTTTCTTTAGCTGGACGAGTGTAGGTTGTCAAGATGAATATACCTACTAGGTATTTATATATTTTCCAATGTTTACTTATCTTTCTAACCAGGTCTTTTTTTTTACCACTTTAGACAGCATTATGTCCCTGTTTATTTTGGCCTGGAGTCGGTAGATCATTATTAGAAAGGAGCAGATCCCTTGGAGGGCTTAGCCTAACTTGTGTTATTGGCTACTACTGGGCTGCTAACGCCCACAAGATTATGTTTTGGTTTACCTCAGCTCAGAGCAACTGGTGCCAGATCGAAGCTAAGTCATGCTCCTCTTCATCGCTCCAAGCCCTGGTTTGTAGCAGCCTTCCTCTCTCCCCCTCACATTTCACATCCAGTCCCATAGTAATTGGCAAGTTGAAAATCTGGGCACAAATTAGGCGCCACTTCAGTTGGATCACTCTCCCTCAGACAACTCCAATTTGTAATAATTGTTTATTCTTGCCTGCTTAAATTGACCCTCAATCCTTTGAGAGCAGTGGTCTCCGCTATCTGAAAGACATGTATATAGATGAGTTATTTGCTAGTGTTGAACAATTGTGGCAATGTGACTTTGCGAGGACCCACTCTTCCTTGTTTCCCTTAAATCACTCACCCCCAAGAGGTATCCGAAACTTTATCTAAGGGCCACATTTGTTATTTTTATAAACTTCTCTCTCAGTCTATTGAACCTCTTGTTAATAAAATTAGGGCCAGCTGTGAGGTCGAACTGCAGATTACCCTATCGATTGACTTCTGGGAAAAAGCTCTGCGAGCTGTCAATTCCTCCTCCAGTTGTGTCAGACCTAATACAATTTAAAGTATTACATAGAATTCACTAAGGCCAGGCTTGCCAAGCTCTACCTGGGCAGATTAGATGAGGGAGGCAAGAGATGTTCTCAGACACCCTGTGACTTGACTCACATGTTCTGGTCATGCCCCAATTGTTTTTGATACAATCTCAAGGATTTTGAATCTGAAAATCTGTCCATCCCCCCATATAGTGATTTTTGGTTGCTCACTAGACGAAATCAAAGCGACGACAGCTCAAGTGAATGTCATCGCTCTTTGATTGCTCGTCGGAAAATTATGCTCCTTTTGAAGTTGCCCTTACCACCCTCATTTAAGGCCTGGCTGTGTGACACTCTGACATCCTGCAGCACAGTGTATCTGCGGGTGTTGTGTTTATATCGATGCTGGAGCTGATAGATACCTGCCTCTGCAGAATCATTTGACATTGTCAGGTGTGAATGGCAATTGTTCCCTTTTCCATTGCAGACAAAAGCCAATGTTAGCAGGTCTTTTTTCACAAGTGGAAAAGGAGCTTAATAAACTTCCTATAATTTACTACTACTATTTACTATTACTGTCCATACCATGAACAATTCACAGGTAGTGTCCAAACCCAGTCAGCAACTTGGTGCTTAATGCATAGTTTAGCAAAGTTACCACTGGAAGAAAAGCTCAGTTCACAGTTCACTGCTTAAAAGGGTTTTCACAGATAAAAACCCTGCTTTTAACTTTAACACTAATTTAACAGATACTATTGAACTTAAAACCAGTCTCTGTTTTTCACCTATTTCTTTCATTAGTCGTCTTGTCTCTTGCTCTTCTTTTTAGTCTCACATCCTCTAAGAACCTATTCTCTGATTGGCACTGATTAGCTAATAACATATTGACACCTGGTTACCCAAATAAACAGAGCTTCAACAACTAGTCAAAACAGAAGACATTTCAACACCTTACAAAACTATTAATTTCTCCATATTCATGCAAAAACTATTACAAAAATACATTCAAAGAAACAATATAATATAAAATATAAATAAAATATAAATATAAAATATATTACATATTTTGCAGGATAAGTGAAAAATTTAAGGCAGTGGTGACACAAGGAAAAGTCAGGGGATCACCAAAGTCATTTCCAAATGAATTGCAGGGATCAGTGGATTTATTGACAGGGCTGTGACCGTAGTAACCTCTCAGCACTGAAGTGAAGAAGACAACATCCAGACAAGTGCATGAGTACAAAGTAGTGAATAAAGTTCTTAAATTCATATATAAAGACAGACCCCTCCTCCGAACTTGTTAATGCATGTGGCTTGTGTGTGAGAATGTAGATCTACATTGTGTCTTTAATGTGTGTGTGTGTGTGTTTGTGTGTGTGTGTATGTGGCAGTATGTCTACAGGAGCCCATTGAGATTATGTAACATTTGAACTTGAGTCACTGGCTCCAACAGAGTTCATGTTGCTGCCTAGGCCATAGTGACAAAACATCACTGTGCCCCTCCAGTCCCTGCCCCTCCCCCTCTCTTCTTTTCTCCCTCCTTCACTGTAATCAGCAACTCCTGCTGCTTCTCGCTGCCCATTCAGTTTACCAACACAGGGGGAGTGTGATTGTCATGTTTGGAAATAGCAAATATTGGAGTCACAGTTTTTTTTCAGTTGCTAACACTAAAATGAGACACAAAAGCCAACCTTGCTTGATACAACAAAGACCACATTGTCACATTGTTGGACAGACTGCTGAACATTGTGATACTGGCGGACCGTATGGACGATGCAGAGCAGCACTGATATGTGACAGTGGGACAATGTCAGCTTCCATCGTACAGCCTTGATCCAAAACTGGTTTGTTGACCACCCACAATTTCTTGTTCAGTACCTTCCAGCCTGCATACTCTGCATTTCTTAGTCCAGTTGAGTAATTCTCTGCATGGTGGAGGAAGGTGTATGACCATCAGCCCTATGTGCACATGGCTCTTCAACAGGCAGTGGAAGAGGCATGTGATGATGTTGTTGTGGGTGCTGTCCAGGGCTGGATATGATTCTTCCCTCATTGATGTTGATGAGGTGCTGTGGCCAGACCCAGTGAGGTGTCCTGATGCAGCCTGAATATTTTCTTTTCTTTTGTATTGTAATTTTTTTCTGTATATTTGCTCCTCAAATTTTCATTTTTTATTCATTGTATTTGACAGAGCTTTTTTTGTTCCTACAACCATAATGAAGGATGCACTGTGCATTTGATTGATTGATTGATTGATTGATCGATCGATTGATTTGATTTGTTGTTTTGTTTTAACAGTATTTGTGTTTCTACACATATTTCTGTAGACATGAACAATTTCTCTCAGCAGAATTCTCTTCATTCAGAACTATGATGACAAGACCACCAAAGATAAAAGTGCTTTGGATTGAGCACAACAGTGTGTAGTTGGTTGAACAAGAATGTGCTAATATGAATGATGTGTTTGCCATTTGGTGAAAAAGTTTGAGAGTTTATGTAGTTTTGAATGCAGTGCTTCATTTTGCAGGTTATATGAAGTGTTTTGCACTTTGGGTGTTAGGTTTTGTGAAATGTGTGAAGTGTTTTGATTCTGTTTTCAAAATCGTGCCTAATGTCCCTTGCTTGTCATACTCTATATTATCATTATCTATTCACTTTTCTGAACCTTTTTAATCCTGCAGGTTTTTCCTATTCTTGGTAAATTTTCATGTTACCATGGAGACCCTAAAGACGAGCTTGAAACTAACTGGTTTGTATTAAGTGGAATCAAACCACATATAAAGGCAGAAATGTGCTACTTCTATAGCTGATCTGATTGGCTCCACTTAAAGCCAGGGCAAAGCCTGCTGTCACTGAAAGGGTGGAGACACTTCCAGACAGACTCCTCCCAAAGACATTCATGGTTGATCATATGTAAAGTGAAAGAAGAAGCTGGGGGCAAAATGAAAAAAGATAGCTTGAGAAAGAAGTTTGAATCATTATTTCTGCTGTGAAGTTAGGCATTTTAACATAGGAGTCTATGAGGCCAGCCTCAAGCAGCCATTTGTGGAACTGCAGTCTTTGGAACTTCTGCTGGCTTCATTTTTCAGCCCTGGAGGTTGCCACTTGCTTTGTACCTCAGCTTTTAAAATCAAGCTCAAAGACACTGAAATCATTGTTGGTGGCAAAACGGAGTTTAGAGAGAAAAACATTTTTAGACATTAAAATGAATAAAATGAACCTAAGAACATTAAGTTCATTCACAAATTAAATACACAAACAAAGGAGTTCCCATTATGTTTGGATCACACACACAAAAACACACATGCATGGGTGATGCAATATGCTAAAGTTGATGGTTTCATGCAAAAGTTGGTGGTGATTGAAGAAGAAATGTAGTCATAAGCCAACAAAGGCAGTAAAGAAAATTGGAAACTAGCAAATGTTTTACGAGGAAGATTGAATGTGTTTGTTTGACCTCAAGGATACTCACCATGTGTTTTGGTGGGAAACATTGAATGTGAGCAGCGCTTTGTTGATTTACAAGAAAACTCAGCAGGACACTTTAAACATATAAGCTGAGAAAATAAAAGTTACAAGTATGAAATTCAGTTTTGAAGCTCATCTTTATGAATTAGTTAATACTCCATAATACCCACTATTTCCCCTGAAAATTTGCTGTCAATGCAGGAGCATGTGATGTTTTGTCTGCAGACTGCTGAATCAACAAGGCCACAATGGTCTTACTCATCTTTCATTTTACCTTTGAAGTGACCGTGTATTCTAAGATTGAAATCTTATCCAACTGAGGTATGATCTACACTTACACTCTTCCGCATTCTCTTTCGGTCAAACACATTCATAGCAAAGTCATAGAAAATGGTACAATGTTCTCAATTACAAATCCTCTGTGTCAACCACACACACTCAGAGAGAGAGAGAGAGAGAGAGCTACCTACACACACTCTGTCACACCTGTCCTTTCTGGCCTCTCTACCAGCTGGAGTCAGATTCCTGCAGAATGTTCCGGTGAAATGTTGTGGAGCGTGAAACCGGCAGTCTGTTCCATGGCTACCAGCCCAGCACTGCAGGTGCTGCAGGGTCTGTGGAAGATGTGTGTGTCTGTTTGAGTGTGAAGATGCATGTGATGGCTGTCTGGGTTTACTGTGTAAACTGACTAAAGATCAATGCCCAGAATCAGAGGGAATCAGTCATAAAGTGGCTCAGTATTTACAAACTTATGTAACCGAGGCTGATTACAGTTTTTTCAGTTGCTAACACTAAAATGAGACACAAAGCAGAATTATTGAAACTGACACTCATAGAGAAAAACCTCAGTTCACGTCTCCAAAACTCTAAACACATTTTCACCTTTGCACCCAAACTGCAATTCAAAATGACACTAGCAATTCCCTGCACACAGTTCTCTATGTAAAACACAGGAATCTGACATAAAGTCATTTGTTTGCCATTTTAAAACACTGCTATTCAAAATGCTACACCCATGGACCAGTTGGCCAATACACATACCGCCTGGCCAAACACTTAACTACTTAATTATTGACTCATTAATCAGGATGTAAGCACTGTAAAAAGACACATTTTTACAACAACAATGGAAGCAGCAGCGAGAGGAAGAAGTGGAGGGAGGGTGAGAGTGAGAGGTAGGGGTAGAGCTAGAATACCAAGACACCACACACACACACACACACACACACATATGGCCAATCACCTAAACACAACAAAACCACACAATAAAGACAAATAAAGTGCACTCAGTTACATCACACCACCACATGCAATGAAGTGCCAGTAATAAAACAAGAGAGGAGAAGTGAGAGATGTGAGTCTTTGGCGATTCATGATGTCATCATATATGAAAAGGGGGAGAGGCTGTGTGAAGTATAGGAAAAGTTTCAGACCTGTAGTAGCACTGAGGAGCTATTTTTCTGTGAGCAAGTCTTTGTTCTTACACTATGTTCACGTCCTTGTACATGGACACATTGACTGTAATGGTGTAAACGTGAATTGATTTTTAACCATATGTGTTTACTAAACACATGGGTATGTCTATAATTCAAAACTATTGTAGTATTCCAGTCAGCAGTGTTGATAGTGTCTTTATTTGTATTTAATTTATGCAGCCAATTTATTGTCAAGAGAGCAATTACCAACCTATTGTCCTTTCTGAAGGTCCGTATTATACAGACTACTTTGAAGAGGATTCAGCTTCCCTCACTGACATCCCATGGACAAGGACATGGTGAACTAGTCTCATGGATCTCAACAGAAATCATTTGTCTCCTCTTCATCTTCCTCTTTCTCTTCCACCTCCTCTTCTGTATCCTCTTCCTCTACCCTCCGGTCTTTGTGGATCCATTGTTCCAAAGCAAGTGAACATGGTCCTAACTGTCGACCCTGAGGCTCAGATTGGTGTGTGAAAAATTTTGACTCATAGTGTTTCCACCTGGGGAATTGTATGTTAATTGTAAACAAGTTGTGATGACTTTAATTAATGATATTGAATTTGTAAATTCTAAACGGTGCAGTCAGTGATATATGATGGGATCTGTGTAGAGTTTTTCACTGAAAGTTTAACAAATCTGAATCATTTGTGAAAACAGGAGAATAATGTTTATAGTTTGGGGAAATGGGTCTTTTGGTAGATGGGGTCATGGTTTGGGATGTTTAGTTAATAGGCCCTGTTATAATGTGTAAGCAATCATACACAATGAATAAATGAATCTATCACAACAGCAGTTTATGAAATGAAACGTCTTATTCCATTGTGACAGGCTGAGTCACAGCTTTATTAGTGTTCTGTGATTCAGCTACACACACAAAATGCTCCCACCTGTATTTCTCTGCTCTCTCTCACACACACACACAAACACTTACACATGCTAAGATGGGAGCCTCTCGTTCATGTTTGGAGGTAGAGGGGGTCGTTCAGAGGACAGAAACACACAGGCAGTCTCTCGTCTGCCCTCCACTTAAACCCTCACACACACACACACACACACACACACACACACACACACACACACACACACACACACACACACACACACACACACACACACCTAACTTTTCTCCTCTCTCTCCCCTCTGCCCTCAACTTAAACCCTCACCCCAATCTTACCCCAGCCCTCTCCACGTAGCCTTAACCCCCACCCAACATCCAATGCCCACTGCCCCCTGTTACCTCTCTTGCCCCTCCTCTGTCATTTCTACCCACCCCCACCACACACACACACACACACACACACACACACACACACACACACACACACACACACACACACACACACACACACACAAATGACTTAAATCCTTAATTGGCAATGTTTGCAGGTATCACAGAAAGATAACATCTTCTCATTAGTATTTCATTACAGTTTAACATATTGCAAAGATTTGAAAGAATTCTAAAAAAGAATTATATACATAATGTATATAAATAATTATACTCCATAATAAACTTGATACATTCAGACTTTTTCTTGTTTGTTGGCAGGACTCTAAAGTGAACTAGACAGTCTGCAACCCTTCAGACTTGACTACCCACAGTTCATTCAATTCCAGATGTGATGAAGTGCTATCAACTGTCTTAAATGCAGTCTCAGGTTCAAGACCAAACTGGATCCCAGTCCACATCAACTGATGAACAAACTGGCTTCATGAGCCGAAAGTCTTTCATTTACAGAGAAAGCAAAGATGATTACTGACATTGAAGTATGTGTGGAAATATTGACACAAATTAGTAGTGAGATATTACTATTGTGTAAAAAAGGCCTCCTCACTCATCTGTCACAAATGTAGGATCGTCCAGTACAACAGTAAAACCTGGCACAGTGCTGCAACATAATATGATGTAATCTGACGCCGAAGTCAAGTGAATGCAAATACACCATCTAGTAGCTTCATTTGTAGCATAAACAGGTTATAATGTTCACCATTTATCTGCACCTGTAGTTTTTCTAATTGCAATGCAGTGAATTATGTCTAAATTAAGCATTCTGCTGTGTTGTGAGTTTTTAAGAAGCAGAAATCACACTATAATTTTATGTGTCATACACTCATTGTTTTATCCTGTTTGCAATATCCTTTCCTTCTTTTGTGTGATTATGTGCAGCAGGTGACATGTTGTGGAAAGGTGTGTTCATCTGCTATAGAAACCTCCAGCTGCTGAGCCCTCTTGAGAGTCAGCTGATGACCAGAAGCCCTTTTGTAAAGAAGCTTTCAAATTCACATTATCCTTGTTGCAACATCTGTGCTAATGGTAATGTTCAGTTCTGCAAATGAACATTTCTGGAGCAGCTCTGCTTAGTAGCTCATAAGCTCCTATATTAGAACCATGTGCATTTGAAGATCATGCCATGTTTCCCCTGTGAATTAACATTCCCATCCTCATAGTGTAGCAATGAGGTGTACAATTACTTTTTCTGTTTTCAGTCATATCATGTATGTTTTGTGTTGAAATGTTAAAAGTATGTAGAATAAACCAACAGGCAGCAGGAATGTGAGACTGAGGTCAGAAATCTGTCCTGGAGCTGGTTTTTCTGTCGGAGTGTGAGAGACAAGCACCTGTGGTTCACTTTTACTGGGAGCAAACCTCAGTCAGCCAAATGGAGCTATGCTGCACACACACACAGCCAGCTGTTGTTATCTGTCTGATGTTGAACCTTCGTCAGAGCCGCAGAGAGAGACATTTAAATGGACTCATGTTTGAAGCAGCATGCAAGAGTTTTATTTCAATCATTAAAGGCGCAGTCCAATGATTTTACATGTCAAAATGTCTGTCATCAAGGTTTTCTCAGCTTGCCCCTAAAAACACATTTATAACAGGAAGTGTGTGTTTCAAACTGACAGTTGGGGAGTTTGTGGCTTTCATCAGGTGAAGAGAGCCTAACAATGTCTGAGGTTTACCAGTACAGACTGATGTGAACCCAAAAGCACAACAATGAGGCAGCAGAGTCTCAAAGAAAGCTCAGTGTACTGAATTCAGACAGAATCACAAACCAGGTAATCAGATGAGCAGGCAGGAGATCAAAGGTCCAAAAACATATAATGTAAAAGTATGTATATATATATTGAGGGACTGATGAGAACCACAGATGTGGAGATGGGTGGAGAAAACCAGGTGAAAGTGATGAGCAGAGTGCGTGGTCTAATTGGGAGGTAGGATCTGAAATGACAGGAGAGTTAGTGATGAGACAAAAAACAAAACTAGGTGAAAACAAACTAAGAGTTGGAGACGTAGGCACAGCTCCTTACGTCCCCCTGACTGATCAGAATGAGCCTGGTGGAAGTCCATGATGAGGGACGGATCCAGAATGCTGCGAGGAGGGACCCATGAGCGCTCCTCTGGACCATAACCCTCCCAGTCCACCAGGTACTGCACTCCCCTCCCACGTCACCTGGATTTAATGAGACAATGGAATGTGTACACAGGTGCCCCTTCGATGAGCCGGGGGGGGGGTCTGGAGGAGGGCTGGAGTGGGCTCTCATTGACAAGTTTGATCTTCGAGATATGAAAGGTGGGGTGAATCTTCATGGAGGGAGGCAGACAAAGACGAACCGCAGCAGGATTGATGACCGTAGAGTTTGGAAATGGGCCCACAAAGTGCGGAGCCAACTTCCTGGATTCCACTCTGAGAGGAAGGTCCTGTGTGGGCAGCCAGACGCATTGCCCAGAAGCATAATGGGGTGCAGGTGTCCAACGTCGGTTGGCAGGCCTTTAGTAACGGTCGGAAGAGTGGAGGAGTGTGGAACGGGCCTGCATCCAAGCGACGACACCACCGGATAAATGCCTGAACCGAGGTAACACTGGCCTCATGTTTCTGGTCTGGGAAGAGAGGTGGTTGGTACCACAGGGAGCAGTGGAAGGGTGAGAGGCCCATTGGCCAAACCGGGAAGCGTGTTATGGGCGTACTCCACAGGAGCTGTTTGGACCAGGAGGAAAGGTTAGGGGAGATGAGGCAACAAAGGGCTGTCTCCATCTCCTGATTCATCCATTCTGTTTGACCGTTGGATTGGGGGTGGACACCAGATGACATGAGCTGAGCAGCTTTGGAAAACCGATCAATGACAGTGACTGTGACTGCTTTACCGTCAGAGGGTGGTAGGCCAAAGAGATTGTGGGACCAGCGACGACGAAGAACTGGCAGAGGGTGACGAAGGCCTGAGGGAGCTTGGTGAGAGCTTTTGTTCTGTGAGCTGACCTGGCAAGCAGCGACAAAGCCCTTAGTGTCCCTTTCCATAGTAGCTTGCCTGGCTGGGTATAACTGCTGGCCCCTGCTTCTGAGGCAGCTTTCTCGCTTCAGCTCAGTGTCCACGTCCGTCTCCTTTGTTCTCTGCACCGTCTGCCTCTGCTGTCGCTCCTGGCATTTCTGTCAAAAAAACTACTTCCCCGCTGTGTCTCCACAGGTAAACCCACTAGACTATCTCAAGTCAGTGTCACAGAAAAAACTAAATATACTGAATTTCAACTTATACAAGCAAAAAAAATTAACCCACAGGACACAAATATAAATTGTCATAATCATATAAAAACAAGCAAATATAAATACTCATAATTGTATCTAAAGGAAAATATAATTCATACAATTCAAGACCAAAATACAACCAAAACAAATGAAGCAATAACTCCCCCACACTTTAAGGTTGCCAGTCCCTGCAACCATCTACTAGTCTCTGTAACGGACAGGACATTGTCCCTGTGTGCTCCAGTTTGATTGACGTGGTGGCACTTCAATCTCTTGGTGAAAGCTGGTGTTTTTGATAAACTTCCTCCATAAGTTAAGTGCTAGCTGTTCAGCAACTTTACGTTTCATTGGCATGTTGACTATCCGGTTCTTCAGAGGTAGACATGAAACAATGATTCTCCCTGGACATTTCATCCTCTTTGTCTTTTTCCTTCTCTGGGAAATCCATCTTGAATTGGTGCTGCTGTAAGTCATCACATCGTGCTAGTGAGATGCGATTTGCTGAAACATGGTATGTTTTTTGCTCTTGTTGGTTAGCGGTACTTTCCTTTAATGGTCCTTTTACAGTCCATCCTAGCCTAGTTCTTGTGGCATAGGGTCCATCATTGACGCTGTTCACAACCTCCCAAGGCTCCATGGCCTTGTGTACATTAGTCCTGATGAGCAGTCCAACGTCCACATTGATTTCTGGAATGTACACATCGTTAAGGTGAAGGGCCACTGTTTCAAATCCTCTGGGTGTGGAATGTTTTCCTTTCTTACAGGAATGGTCTCTATGGTGAAGGCTTTTGGAAGTTCACGGAAGTTGTCCTCAGACAGACTGCTAACTTCCAGACCGAACACTTCATTAACATCAACAGGCTTTTCATGGCCCATCGTTCTCAGTAAGATGTGTGTTTTCCTTCCACTGATTTTAAGTTGGTTCATTAATGTGCAAAAGCAATCAGTACTTCCTGGATCAAGGAAGGTGTATGTTTCCAGAGTTTTATTTTCTTTTGTTGTCTTGACTTGGACAGGAACTATTGAGAGTATACACTCGTCTTATACACTCGTGACTCCACATATTTTACCTTACCTATTTTACCTTTTACCTTTATTGTCAGCAACTTTGCTTTACTGTTCATCTCCATCATTGTCATGTGCAGGAGTGTGGGATGCGTTAAAGAACACTCCTGACAGGACAGATTCTCATTGCAGGTCTTGCTCATGTGTCCATGCCTTAAACAGCTGAAGCACAGTCCTTTGCTATGCAAAAAGTAAATTTTTTCTTTGTGTGGCTGTCCTTTCAGTTTTTTTTTCCATGCGTCTATGCAGTGTTCTCCTGAGTCTTTATCTGTATGGTCAATGTGCATTGCGCTTGTGGTGAATGTTTTCTTACTTTGAAGACAAGATCTTTGAAGCTGATCTTTTTCCCCTGCTGTTCCTAGATGCCACATGCTATTATCTTTCTCCATGCTTGAAAGGTCTTATAAAAAGATGGTAATCAAGCAGGTCTCCTTTAAAGGTGGGAATGTCCAGTGGCGGCAAAGTAAATCCTCTGTGCTGTTTCATCATTAGCTCTGAAATGTTAGCTTGCTGCTGCATAACGCTACACGATGTGTCCACAACATTGTCCTTATTATAAGTGATCTTGGGTAACTGCGTAGAACGACCAGATTTGCTCGATTGTGTTATGAAGCTGGACTGGAACTGTTACCTTGCATTGCTCATGTCTGGATTTTGGTGCTGGGCCTTCTATTTCCACACTTGCTCCTTGTGTTGAACTTATTGTCGACCACCTGCACTCAGTCTCAAACTCTTCCAACACGTTTAGCCTCTGATGCTGCTATGGCAGTATTCAACTCCAACTCTTCTTATTCAGCCTTTAATTCAGCTTCCTGCCTCTGTAATGCTTGTTTTTTTTTTAATCCAGCAGCCTCGGCCAGCAATGCAGCTCTTTCCAATTCTGGCCTAAGGCGGACTGATGAAGTTGAGGATGATACAGAACTCAAACTTCAAGATCCACTTCCTTTACTCTTACTGCTAGTAGCAGATGATATTGTGCCAACACTATCTGAAGGCTTCACTTCTTCATCATATGTCATTGCTTGCTCAACTCGTTCCTCAACCAACTCCATCTATTTTTCAGTTTTTGCTATGAAACTGTTTGCCTCTTGCATTTTTGGTTTATCTTTGTTATCTGATCCTCCTTAAATTCCTATTATGTATAGAACTGTCTCAGGGCATCGTTTATCTCCAAATTTTCTGACCAACTCCTGGTAATCAACGCTTAGTTTTTGTTTAACAGTGCTAACATTAGCATCTTCTTCCTGAAGTTCTTCTATCTCCTTCATTTTGCCTGTTATCAGAGCTAGCTTACTCCTTTGCTGTATAAAGTTATTCTTTGCTTCCTCTATAGCTTTTTCTGTCATTTCACTTGCCTTTTTTAGTGACAGATTGTTCCTCCTGTCCTTCCATAATAGCATTTCAATCAGGCTCCTTTATGATTCACACTAGCGTCCAAAACACTGTTAATGTTAATCTTATTCACATGAACTTGATTGACACGTCCTAGAGTCACACTATTGGCAGACACAATCCTCAATGCTAGCTTACCAGAGTCTGTCCACCGCTGTAGGCTGGCACCTCATGTCCACAATTTCCTCTTAGCAGGAGATTATCTGCTTGTTATTCCAAAAATCGTTTCTGTTTCCCCAGGGAGCGAGTTTTTACAACTAATGTCTAGTCCTGTGTCCAACAATCACTTGGGGTTCCTGCCCTTGTCTGCGCACCCACACCCTTTCCCCTGGAAGAAGCAAGTGTGCTTGAGCTATCTGGTCATAATATTGCTTCTCTTGTCTAGTTGCACTGGCCATTTTCTTATGGGCTATGTCATATGCAATGGTCAGTCTCTTGTGGTGCTCCATAACCCACCTGGGAACATTATATTTAGGAGGTGCATGGTCTACGCCCAGACCCACCTCAGCTGGAAGTCTAAGGTGACGGCCAAACATGATAGAATGGGGCAAACTCTGTGGCACTATGGGCTGTGTTGTTGTATGCATGTAGCAACTCAGACAAATGTTCTGGCCACTTACTCTGTTTCTCTACCTCAAGTGTGCGGAGCATGTTCAGCAGTTTGGTTCATTTGTTCCAACCAGCCATTTCCTGCAGGGTGGTGCAGAGTAGTACGACTCTTTGGGATGTTGTACATATCACAAAGCTGTTTCTTCAGATCTGACTCAAAGTTTGGACTTTGATCCAAGTGGAAAGGAGATGGGCAACCAAAGGCTTGAATTAGGTGAGACCAGATGGCATAGACAGTAGTCTTTGCAGTTTGATCATGTGTGGGAAGAGCCCACGAATAGTGAGTGAACATATTGGTCATGACTAGAATGTTCTGATAAGTGTCACTGGGCCTACTCAAGGACAGGAAATCGAGGGCCACTATGTGTAAGGGGTAGGACATGTGGCTCAACCTCATCTTTTCCATGCCTGACCAAAAGAAATGGGGTCTCACATTGGCGAGGGTCTGTTCCACTCCTGCATGGTCTGCAGCTTCATGACAGCGCTACCACACCTCTTACTATCTGGAAACTGGACACACAACCTGGAAGAATGGCTCACATGTGTGGGGGTCAATAACTTTCCTACAGAGAATCCTTTTTAGCATGCAAATTCTCTTTTGATGTTGGAACAGCTGTTTTGCAGTAGTGGAAAGGGTTCTCCTCTCTAACCTGGGGCCTCGCCCCTGTCCACATACCTTCTCACAATACTGATGTCTGGGTCAGCTACCTGGAGGGCCTTCCAATCTCCTCCCAACTCTGGCATAGCCACATGGCCAGGGCAGTTGGGGTAACAGGGCTGGTTTTTGCACATTTTTCTGCGTGAGCCACAGCTGTCAAGACCTAGACAGTGCATCAGCATTTACATTTTCCTTTCCTTTTCGACATTTGACTTTGAAATCAAAAGAAGCCAACTGTGCCACCCACCTCTGTTCTACTGCCCCTAGCCTAGCAGTCTGAAAATGGGCGACAGAGTTGCTATCTTTGTACACAGTGAACTTAGAATCAGTCAAGTTGTCTTTAAATTTCTCTGTGATGGCCCATTTTAATGTCAACAATTCCAGCTTGAAGGAACTGTAATTGGACGAGCTGTTGGTTAGAATACCAACCAACAGTGCATTCAGTGAACGTGCAATTTTGGCAGATCCAGAGACAAAGTGCCTGTAATAGCCTGCTAAGCCTAAGAATGCTCTGAGTTGTGTTACAGTGGTAGGAATTGGCCACTCCCTGACTGCAGACACTTTATCAGGGTCAGGCATAACCCCAGACTGATTGACCACATGGCCTAGAAAGTTTACCTGGTGTTGCAGCAACTTGCACTTATCTTGTCTTAATTTAAGGCCATGTCTCCAGAGGCCTCATTCAGTTGTTTTAGGTGGGCTGCAAAATCAGGAGAGTATACGATAATATCATCCAGGTACACCAACAAGGATTTTGTGATTTGGTCACTGAGACTATGTAGCATTAATTGCTGGAATGTGGCTGGGACATTACAGAGGCCGAAAGGCATGCGTTGGAACTCAAAAAAGCCTAGTGGAGTAGTGAATGCCATCTTTTCACTGTCTTTGGGGTTGACTTCTACCTGGCATACCCACTGGCAAGTTCCAGGGTGGAAAACCATTCTGCTTTGGTGAGAGAAGTGAGTGTCTCCTTGATTCTGGGGAGGGGGAAAACATCCCTGTGAGTGACTGCATTGAGTTTTCTACAGTCAATGCAAAACTTTAAGCTCCCATCCTTCTTCTTTACCATTACAATGGGTGCAGCCCAGGGGCTGGAGCTCTCAATTATGATCCGCCCTTCCAACATGTCTGCCAACAGAGACCTGATTTCTTTATACATGAGGGGTGGTAAGGGCCAAAATCGTTCCCTCATAGGGCAGGCGTCCTGTCAAAATGCTCCTCATGCTTAGAAAAAACTTGTTCGCACTTACATAGCAGAGAAGCAGGCTTACCCTGTTGTTCCTCTGTAAGATCAGGTTGGTCTATGAGCTTCTGCACATCAAAGTCTGGGCTCTCCTCTGATCCACCAGTGGCCTCACCTAACCCCATCTCTACCATACCGTCAGCAGCAGGGGTCAGGCTGAAGACACTGGTACCCTGGACATCTGCTTTGTCCACTTGGTAGAGCCTACCAATCCTCTGGTAGCACCCTAAGAAAACAGGAAAGTCATTTAAATTATGAAGTCGAATTTGTACCCTACCACCCTTGACCACAGCCAACGTCCTGGACGCTGAGACAGAATTAAGCTCCTCAAGGGCTTCAACCAGGCCACAATAGCCCTTCCCCCTAGGGCCAGTCGGGGCTCAACCCGAGACCACCACCTCACTCTGGGCTGGGACTGTGATTCCATGCCACCTGGCTGGCCAAATGTATTCCGAAAACCCATCCTCCATGGTGACAGCTGTCCTCTAGCATTCTGCAAAGGCTTCCCTCCATGCCTGTTGAGACTTAGAGCTCTGACAAGAAAAGAACAATGGCTTGTCTGGGGCTTTGAACACCCCAACAGGCCTACCACATTCACACATATCACATTCATACCAATGATAAAAGGGTTAGATAAAAACTCACCTTTCACTGTGAAAACTCCACGGTTGTCAATCTTGAGTCCCTCAATTTTAAAGTCCATTACTGCATATCCTATGCATGGGATCTTAAGGCCATTGGCCACCTTCAGCTTCACAAATGATGGCTCATTCACACTATATTCAGGGAACAGCCTTGCCAATAAGCTCTGTTACGTTAAAGATGCATGGGAACCCATATCTAACAGTCCTGTGAGTGCAACACCACCTATTAACCCCGCTGCCTTGGCCTTAGCAGTTGGGCTGATTAATTTAAAGCTGTCTGGTGTTCTGGAACAAAATCTGGCAATGTGGCCAGATTGGTTGCAATGCCGACAAATGGGCTTACCTCCCGCATCCCACCTGTTGAGAGGATGGGTTTCTGTGCACCCCCTCTTAGGCCGAACCTGAGGCATGTTGTTAGACCTCAGTGCAGCGAACGTCACCTCCGGGTCCTGGTGGACAAACTTTTTCAGTGCTTGGAGCAGAGCACCCCCCTCCAGGCCCAGTAGGAACTGCTGGGCCTGGTAGGTGGTTATTAGTGGGGGCTCCTTCCAGTACGATTCTTTCAGGTGCAGTACATATAGTTGTACTGGCTCCTCTGGTCTCTGTACACACCCAAAGAACTGTGACCTTAATGAAGAACCAGAGACTTTCTTTTCATACAAGTTATCAAGGGCAGCAAAGATTTTATAAGCTCTTTCTCTCATTACCCGGTTCCCGTCACCGCCAGCGATGTCCTGCTGTCGATCTGTCCCGCAAGCCGTCGCTGTCGCCTGGAAGCCGCCAGTGGGGAGCCCAGTAGTAATCACTCCTCTCCTACCCTCAAACTCACTGTACTTACATTCTGTCTGGGCAGCTTGCCCCAGCTGTCCAGAATATGTGTAATTTGGCTGGGTGGGTATAACTCTAGTCCCTGCTTCTGAGGCAGCTCTCTTGCTTCCACTCAGTATCCACGTCCGTCTCCTTTGTTCTCTGCACCGTCTACCTCTCCTGTTGCTCCTGGCGTTTATGTAAAAAAAAAAACACACTTCCCCGCTGTGTCCCCGCCCTGTTGATTGCCTCCACAGGTAAACCCACTTGACTATCTCAAGTCAGTGTCACAGAAAAAAATGAAATATACTGAAGTTCAACTTATACATGCAAAAAAATTAACCCACAGCACACAAATATAAATGGTCATAATCATATCAAAATAAGCAAATATAAATAATCATAATTGTATCTAAGGAAAAACATAATGCATGCAATTCAAAACACAGCAGTCCAAAATACAACCAAAACAAATGAGACAATAACAGGGCAACAGTCTCACACTGTGACTATTATTATATCTGACATTATTAAATTGTTAATACTGATGCAACAACATCTGAGCAGCGTTTTACTGTTGTAGCTGCTAGAGGAGGAGCAGCGAGGTATTTTAGTCCAGTGGTTCCAGACCTAGGGTTTGTCCCTCCAAAAGGTCACAAGAGAAATCTGAGCAGCCGTAAGATGATTAATGGGAAAGCAGTACAAATTATTATTTGTTTATGTAAAATCCTGATCTGAAAAGTAACTATCAGAAAAATATAGTGGCATCAAAAGCACCATAAAATGGAAATAGTCAATTAAAGGGTTAGGGTCCTTTCCACTGCTATTTTTTATTCAGTGTTTGTACTTGTGGAAGGAGTGACACTGCGTATAGACAGGGCTCAGATTTGTGTTATGCTACTGCTTGGGGATCAAATTCAGGGTAAAAACCAAAATTAATCATAATGTTCCAGCACTCTCCTTTTCAGGAGCACTCACACTTCGACACGCACACACACACACACACACACACTAAAGCTGCACAGTACACAGTCTGATCTGCTGAGAGAAAGTCCCTTCTCCCAATCAGACCTCTCCTGCTCACCAGGGATGAAACTGGAAACCCTCCAGTCACCTTTTCTCTAACTGTCAGAACAGCACTGCCCCCTGTTGGAGAGGATTCCCTCTGCTGTTAGGCCATGAACTCATGCTCCTGTATTGCTGGTTGTAGTTACTGCAGGTGGATATGGACAGTAGAAGCAGTCGTTGTGGTCTGAGCTTGTTTGCAGGTACATGTGGAACTCTGTGTGGACCATTGTCCTGGATGTCACTTGTTTGTGGATCTGCTTTGAGCCTCAGGCGGGGAGGAGCAGCAGGAAGCTGCCTGCTGTCCACACACACAATTTATGACACCTCATTTTACTTTGAAGAGCAGCGTCTGATTGTACACACTGACTGCTGCAACAAGTCTGTCTCACACACACACACGCGCGCGCACACACACACACACACACACACACACACACACAGACACACACACACACACACACACACACACACACACACACAATGTATCAAGGCTGGATATAATCACTGTCTCACTGGTCACACACACAGTTTTGTCATGAAACTATATAAAATACTTGTGTGAAATATATTCAACTTCAAATATGATGATATGAAATACATTAAAATAACTGTCCAATAAAAAATGCATTACAGAGTCTAATCTTTGAAAGCAATTGAATGTGTGTGTGTGAGTGTGTGTGGGTGTGTGTGTGGGTGGGCGGAGTTACATTACAGCTGACCTATAGCTGAACCCTGAAGACACTTCGTTCACACACACACACACACACACACACACACACACACACACACACACACACACACACACACACACCTGAGTTGTGGTTTGAAAACAAGCAGTCAGCAAATAATGAATCCTGTTAAAAGGCCATTAACACTGAGAGAGACAGAGAGGTCAAGAATGACAGAGAGGTATGGAAGAAAGAAAGAAAGAAAGAAAAAAAGAAAGAAAAAAACAAAACAAAAAAGGACGAGTGGGGAACAGAAAGAAAGAAAAACAAAAAAAGAGGAGGAATAAGAGAGAGAGAGGAGGGAGAGTGACCTTTGTCTGAACTCAATGGTGAACTTCTGCCTCAGTGTACTCCAGTTAACCTGTCTCTTTTACACACACACACACACACACACACACACACACACACACACACACACACACACACAGTGCCAGGACGCACAGCACAACAGTTTCAGCTTATATAATGGAGAGCAGAATAATATGTGTGTTTCCAGTTCAGCTTTGGAAGTATGAATGGGAGCTGATCCCAGCATTAGTCATGTCAGCACTGGCTCCTCTCTCCCGCTCTCTCTCCCTCTCTCTCTCTCCCTCTCTCTCTCTCTCTCTCTCTCTCTCTCTCTCTCTCTCTTTCTCACACACACACGCACACATTCTCACACACAAGCCGACAGCAGCATTAATGTGACCACCACGTCACAGCAGAGAAAACATGAAAAACAGAGTGTCCATGCTGCTAAATAACGTAATTTTAACTAAAAGAAAAATATCACACTTCTGTTTTTTAGGATTACTTACACACTTATTTCAGAATTTGGCTCATTGTGTCAAAACCGAACACTCAAGCCCAAGAAGACAGAACACTAGGAGCTGAACATCTCACTTCTATGTCAAAATGAAACACAGAAATCCAAACCTGACAATCCTCTTTCAAAATGGTATTTCTTTAACAAAACCACACACAAATGCAACATCTGAAGGACTCTTTCAAAGCAGCAACAACACACTGATGAACTTAACACAAACACTGCTGTTTTTACAACTTTGTATATCTTTTTAATTTTGTCATACAGGCTTCTCACAACAGAAAAATAGAAAATATTCAGAAACAGCTGATTTTACAGAACAGTAGAATTTACAGTTAGTCCAGGACTCATGTCAAAGAACATGTTTACACTGAACTGTGTGTATGGTGTAAAGTAACTCTACATTCTCATACAGGGAGGGGGCTGGGGGTGGGTTGGGTCAGAATGTTCCTCTCATGGAAGCCTGTACAGCTGCTTCGTCATAAGGTGGTGTCGATGTACTGAAAGGTTCAGTCTAGTAGAAAGTTGAAGACCTGTTCTCCAGTCTGGATGTCTGCATTATGGATGCCACCATGTAGAGACTGAGGTTGGGCTGGACTCTCTGCTCAGCCTGCCTCCGTGTCAGGCCATGATTTTTGACATAGTCCACCAAAGTGGCCCCATTGTCGTCTGAAATATGTGTCTGTCGATCACCAGGTCTTCTTTTTTCTGGCCCTCATCCCCCACCTCCTTTCTGTCTTCCTCTTCCTCTCACTTTCACTGTTTCCATGTTTGCAAAGTTTTCACAGAAGCTCACCTGAGCTCCACCTGTAGTACTAAGGCACAGACTGACAAGAGTTTTCAGGTGTGTATGTGTGTGGTGCAAAATTCAGGTGTGTTTTGCAGTTTGAAAAAGAAGTGTTTTCCCAATGATTGTAAGAGATTGTAAGAAGTGTTTAATGTAAGAAAAAGTGTATAGTGTTTTTGTAAGTGTGTGCGTAGAATTGAAAACAAAGTGTAAAGTAGAAAATGTGTTTGTACTTTTGGTTCCTTTTTGTAAGGAATGATTTCAAAAGTTAAGGTTTTGATGCTTTGGTCTAAGTATTCACTTTTAGTGTGTAAGCAATCCCAAAAAACTATAAATAAGATTCAATGTGAAGCTGACAGTGATCTGAGGTGATAGGTGTGCTTCAGAAATAAATAAACCAAGACACATACTGATACTGATAAATGAATATGTCTACATTAAATGCATTAACATTTCAGACAACAGATTAGTTTATATGTACAGATGACAACAAAGCATTAGTGACAAGACTAACCACACAGAGCAATGTACATTCATCTAAAATGTTTTTAAGTATGTCTACAATATCCACATAATATAACTTTAATATGGTTAAGGTTAGGAATATAACTTTTACAGCTGGTTACGCACATTTCTCCATACTGTGTTCACTTTCTCGTCACACACTTCTCTTTACTAACATGGCGCTCAGCACAAGAGTTAAAATACACTAATGCACCAAAACCCTTCACACACATCTGAGGATCAACTGTGGTACGAGAACACTGACACTCCGTCACTCAAAACAGCCGGTATTATCTCTACATGGATCATTATTGTCTTTGAAGTAGCTTTTAGTTTTTATAGTTTTTATTTTTATTATTTTATTTTATTGGCATACACTAAGATTCCATTACAACAAAAATAGAGGCCCTTCTTTACTGCATAGATAGTGTTACCTCCCAGTATGTGTTAAAAAAATGTAGCAATATGCTTCAGTAGACTAAAGTCTTCAGACATTTCAGTAATGTAATGGAAAACCAACACTTATAGCCTATATTCACTAGACTTACATTATAGGATACCTACAGCTTTACAGTAGATATACAATAGTGCTGTCTTCTCCTCAATACACCTAGGAAAGAGTCTTTTTGCATGTGTGACCCATCTTTACAATCCAGATAGGTCCACATGTCCAACATTCACTACATCCAGGAGAGATCATCATAAGCTTCTAATCATAAATCTCTCTCTCAAATTAAATCGAAGGCAACTGGACTTGTATTTGTCTGTGGAAGACGTTTCGCCTCTTATCCAAGCGGCTTCATCAGTTCTTATGTATTGGTCTCTCTAGTCCGCACTAGTCTGACCAAGAAAGTGGAGTAGGACCCAGGTATTTAACCTCTTGTGGGTGGGTCCACCAAAGTATTGTTGTGGTCTCATGTGGACGACCGTCGTTAGGGTCAGGTGACCCTGTTGTTATCCCGTGTGAACGACAGTCGTTCGGGTCAGGTGAGCCCCTGGTGGATGACGATCGTTGAGAGTCGTCTGAGGTTATGTTGTTGACTCTCCTGGGTACCAATGAAAGGGCGACATTGTAGATGGGGGATAGATGGTGTCGCAGACCCCCTCCCCTGTTTAGCGATGGTCTCTCCACTTTTACATAGATGGCTTCCTTGACTCCCCTTTCAAACCATCTGTCCTCCCTGTCCAAGATTTTGACATTGCTGTCTTCAAAGGAGTGTGCCTTTTCCTTTAGGTGGGAGTAGACAGCT
>NW_019175062.1:2032639-2107639 GCF_002260705.1 Seriola dumerili
AGAACGCTCTGGCAGGAAGTAGTTCATGGTACAATTCAGTGAGTCTCAGGTCCAGTGTTATGTTATGAGTCACTGAAAGTCAACAATAAGATAGACACTGTGTCCTTAGATATTTCTAACATTAACTACTACAAATGATCACAGAGTTTTATGGCAACAATGGCAGTGCATTTGTGTCTTTTGCGATTTATCAGCGTAGGCAACTTCTTTCTATTGGGATTTAAGGTTTGTGGAGATGACTGGAGAAGTTACCTACTGTGCTTGAGGGTCCGCATAGCATAGTAGCCTGGTGATGAAAACTGCAATGAACAAAATGGACTGTCAATCACATTAGATGGGAGATTTTCTCAGATTACCCATAACTAACAGGTGGGAATCTTAGGTACTGGATCTGTTGGAGATGTGCTGTTCGTAGCTGTCTTCAATATGGAGGTGTGAAACAGTGAGGAGCTTCATAAGTCACTAGCACATGAATTGTCGCGATCGTCTTTTCATATAATGAGTCATCATGATCTTAGGTCTCATGCTTTCACAGTCCTATGAGCAATGGCACTGTGTTTAGAGCTGATAACATGCACAAGAAGACACAAATTATGTCGGGACGCAAGCTTTCTATTACAAGTGATTGGAAGTGACCTTTGTCCCAAGAATCTCTGTTCCTTGAGACATTTATTATTCTAAACTCAGTTTGGCTTTTGTAGAGTAAAGTGAATTTCGATTGACATTGAGCTGAAGGCTGAATGTTGACGTGTTTTTCCATTTGTGTGATCTCTGTTTTAATTTGATCAGTACGCCATCTGGATTTGGTTAATAAGCATTTTCCTAGTTCTTGGTTCTTGTTGACATCAGTTTGATTAACTCAAAACTAACTGATTCTGAGACATGGCAAAAATCCACAGCTATGCAACCTGTGATATGGCTCAAGTAGGGTTCTTGACGTGTGGTAACACAGACTTTGAGCTTACTTCGCCTGCATCAAACTTCTTCTCTGAAAGCCTTGGTGATGAGAGGAATTGACTACCTATATCTCTTTCTTCTTGAATAGTCCACAGCTGCATGATAGGTTTTACTCTCTGCCTAACAGTAAGTAGTTTCTTGATGGCCTTTGGTAGATCCAACCACATACTTTTGGCAGATAATATATCTTTTCTCCAGTTGGTACATTCTGACATGTCAGGTGAGGCCTGAAAGGAGAGCTTTCCACAGTCACTTGGAGCACTGAGTGGTTTGCCATTTGAATGTTTTGTTTCGTTCAGGTATAGACAGATGACTAATGGTAGGAGGTTTCCTTGGAACACTTATCCCAATCAAGAACCACAGTGCTGTTGAGTTTTGACTGTACTGTAAGTACTGTAGTCCACATCTTTGGAAACTAATAAATCTTTTTTTAGCCAAAACACAAAAGGAAAGGAGCGTTCTTCTTGCTGTCAGTAAGGCACTATCATGTTCCTAGTGTTTAATGTGGGAAATGTGTCCTAATACTGCCTGATTGTAGTTATGCAATAGAGCTGTGGTGTCACTCATGGAGGGGGAAAGTTTATGAATTAGAATGGTGTCTGTGAAATGTTCTCATTCGTCACAGGTCGATAGTTACTCTCTCTCTCAAATTAAATTCGAAGGACAACTGGACTTGTTATTTTGTCTGTGGAAGACGTTTCGCTCTCTTGAAGGCGAGAATCCGTCAGTGGCTCAAAAGAAAGGTCATTGATAATGCCTCAAAAACATACAAACAAGAATGGAGCCCTTGACCAGCCATAATACGATCGCTTGCTTCGCTCGTTATCAGGACATCATTTCCTATGTTAATATTGTGACTTCCCAAAGTCGCATAAGGAAGGGACAACCAAGTCGCCATCGTAAGCAGATCAATTCAGTAACCTACAATATCGCTAAGCTTTGTGTGCTAAATCTTTAGCCCTGGTTGGGAACACACACATTCATGATTCGAACGTCGTTAGACTTTGTAAATAAAATCATAAGGCATTGAAAATGGCACAAATGAACAATGATGTCAATACGATGTGACTCCGTTTTCACTATAAGGATGTATTCCAACATATGGAGGCAGTGGAAATGTGAGGAATCATTACTGAAGAAGACAAGAACACTTACTATGACGAAGACAACACAACCGAGACCAGATATTGCCAGTTACTGGAGTGTATGTGCTACAGACACATATTTTCCAGTTCATAACGCGGAATTCTACTGCAGACAAAAAGCACGGTCGTGCTTGAGAGCATCTACTTGTGTCCAAATTGTGGGCAACTATCATGGAATGTAGAGCGAGAGGCCCATAAATTCCTTCAGGGATTCACAAGCCAGAACTGGTTTAGGTTGTGGGATGAATATGGGATAGAAAGATTAAATACACAAGATCTACTAAGCTTTACAACCACATAAATAAGTGGAAAGAACATTTAATTCACAGGAAGGATGTAAAGCAACCATTTACCTTTCCTTTGAACTGTGATGTCACCTATGCTGGACAAGGAGCCTCCAATTGGAGTATCAAGGAAGCCACGACACAAGACCAATACTACTCTTTGACTACATCATCCTTGGAGGCACAAAATGGGTGTTTAGAACCCTTGAACACAGGGCTTGAACAAATAACAACTCCTACTCGGGTTCAAGCAAAAGAACATAAACATCTAAAGGGATGTTTATCTGAAAACTGTTGGCTTATCGAGTTGGACTTTTGGACAAACAAGAACACGCTCACAGAAAGATACCTACAACACAGAGATGCTGGAAAATGAAAGATAAAGCGAACATGTCAATTCCATAGTGTCTGGGGTCTCAGAGAAAAATCGGAGGATTTTTATAAAAAGCATCAAATCCTGATATGTTTCGTGTGGTCAAACCCACGTAACAGCGCTAGAAAGCAGAAACGTACACGTCCACCAAAGACAAAAACCACATCAATCAGAAAAGCAACACCTGATATAATGCGGTCCAATGCAGTGAGGAATGCAATGACCTATATATTGGAAACTAACACCTTTAAAAACAAACGTAATGGCCCAACACAGAAAGGCAAATCTCTTCAGGCCCTGTCTCAATTCCACTGCCTCCATGGTTGGAATACAGGTGAATAAGGAGGTCACATCGTATGACACCATGGTTTCATCTTGTGCCATTTTCAAGCCTTTGATTTTATTTACAAAGTCTAACGAGTTTCGAACATGATGTGGTGTGTTCCCAACCAGGGGGGCTAAGATGTTGGCTACAAGCTTAGCGATATTGTAGGTTACTGAATTGATGCTGCTTACGATGGGTCGGAGTGGTGTCCCTTCCTTATGGACCTTGGGAAGTCCATATAGGCATGGAATGGTGTCCTGAGGATAGAGACGGAGGTATTGTGGCTGGTCAAGGGCTCCATCTTGTTGTAGTTTTTGGAGGCATTCAATGCCCTTTCTTTTGTAGCCACTGGACGGATCTCGCTTCAAGAGAGGCGAAACGTCTTCCACAGACAAATACAAGTCCAGTTGCCTTCGATTTAATTTGAGAGAGAGATAACTATGACCTGGACGAATGAGAACATTCACAGACACATTCTAATCATAAACTTTCCCCCTCCATGAGACACACAGCTCTATGCATACTACAATCAGGGGTATTAGGACACATTTCCCACATAAACACTAGGAAACATGATAGTGACCTACTGACAGCAAGAAGAAACGCTCCTTTCTTTGTTGTATTTGGCTAAAAAAAATTGTTTATTAGTTTCCAAAGATGTGGACTACAGTACTTACAGTACAGTCAAAACTCAACAGCACTGGGTTCTTGATTGGGATAAGTGTTCAAGGAAACCTCCTCCATAGTCATCTGTCTATACCTGAACCAACAACATTCATGGCAAACCACTCAGGTCCAATGACTGGAAAGTCTCCTTTCAGGCCCTCACTGACAGGCAGAATGTACCAACTGGAGAAAAGATATATTATCTGCAAAAGTATGTGGTTGGATCTACCAAAGGCCATCAAGAACTACTTACTGTTAGGCAGAGAGTAAACCTATCATGCAGCGTGGACTATTCAAGAAGAGAGATATAGTAGTCAATTCCTCATCACCAAGGCTTTCAGAGAGAAGTTTGATGCATGGCCGAAGGTAAGCTCAAAGTCTGTGTACAACTTCAAGAACCCATTGACTTCCTTTGCAGCTGTGAGTTTGCCATGTCTCAGATCAGGGGTTTTGATGTACTCAACGATGGCAACAAGAACCAGAACTAGAAAATGCTTATTAACCTTCCAGATGGCTGACTGATCAAGATAAAACAAGAGAGTCACACAAATGGAAGAACACGGTCACACATTCAGCTTCAGCCAATTCATCGAAATTCACTTACTCTAAAACCAAGTGAAAGTGAGAAGATAAATGTCTCAAGGAACAGAGATCTTGGAGCAAAGGCATTGCCAATCATTGTAGATGAGAAAGCTGGTCCCACAAATTGTGTCTTCTGTGGCAGGTTACAGTCTAAACAAGTGCCATTGCTCATGGGACTGTGAAAGCAGAAAGATCTGTGATATGTATATGAAAAGACGTGACAATCATGTGTGACTTAGAAGTCATGTTTCACCAGTTCCATATGAAGACAGAAGACCAAGAGTACCTAAGATTCCTGTAGTAGGGAATGGAAATCTCCCATCTATGTGATGACAGTCCTTTTGTTCATTGCAGCTTCATCACCAGGCTATGCTATGGACTCAAGCACAGGTAAACTTCTCCAGTCATCTCCACAACTTAAATCCAATAGCAAAGAAGTCCTAGCTAAAATTCCCAAAGAACAATGCACTGATGTTGCCAAAAACCTGGACATTGTAGTGTTATGTAGAAATATCGTCAGGACACAGTGTCTATCTTTGTTGACTTTAGTGACTCATAACATAACACTGGACTGAGACTCACTGAATTGTACATGAACTACTTCTGCAGCGTAATAATAATATCCCAGCCTCTTTCTGCGTATCACTACCTGTGTTGACATCACTTCCGTATGCTTGCACTTAACTGCATAAAATAGTACCATTACAATACATCACCCTTACTTTAAGTCTTTTAAGACATGTACAAAATGAACTTTACTGTACTTTCATCTGGATGAATTACTGTGACTCAGTCTAACTCAAGATGCTTGCTTGATAACAAAACTAACTTTTTTTTTCTTCACATGACCAACATATGTGACAAAAGAACAATATGTGACAAAAGAACAATTTCTGCCATTTCCTCTTTCTTTTGTTTAACAGAACAGTCACATAGTTTCTTTTTTTTCTCTCTGTGGCAGTAAGTTCACCTCAACAGTCTCTGATGAATTTGTCTCTAAACAGAACTCTGCCACTAAACACAGTATATTATTTAACTACTTCACATACTCTCCATATCTGTCTGGTGGCTTCACAAGTCTACCACTGGAGGTCATGTGTACTGGAGTCACTGGCACAGTGACTGGAGGTGGATCAAGAGGTGGATCGGATGCTGGAGCAGGTGAGTGCGGCTCCATCACACTCGATGTGATCTTCTCCGCCCTTCTCAGAAGCGTTTGGAGCATTGAGGAGGGGTCTCAGATGATGACGGTTCCTTCGAAGTACTCCTCTGTCTGTTTGGACTAAGTATGACGGTGGTGAGTCCCACTGTTTAAGGACAGTGGCTGTCTTTGTCCATCCTTTCTCGCTGTCCAGCTTCACAGCAACACTGAGTCCCGGCTGGAGTTCTGGTAGAGGTCTGACATCATGTCTGTTATTGTAGGCATGTCTGTAACCTTGTTTTGATCTCTCATCAACCTGTCTCACGTGCTGGAGATCTTGCCATACGGGCTGTAGCTTGGTTTCCAAGGTTGGAACTGTAGTACGGATCTGCCTTCCAAGTATGAGCTGTGCTGTGCTCACGCCTGTAACCTGTAACGGGGTCGCTCTGTAGATCATGAGGGCTAAAAAGGGATCAGCCTGTCTCAGAATCTTTTTGGCTGTCTGTACGGCCCTTTCTGCCTCTCCATTGTCTTGAGCGTAGTGGGGGCTGGTGGTTATATGTCTGAAATCATACTCCTGAGAGAACTGCATGAAAGCCCTCCCAGAGAATTGGGGACCATTATCAGTGATCAGTTCATTTGGGCAGCCCCATCTAGAGAAAATGTTCTTCAGTTTAGCTCTTGTGGTCTCACTTGACATGTCTTTGAGGTAGGCTATTTCTATGTACCGTGAAAAATAGTCCACAACTACCAAGTAGTGTTGTGTGTTCAGTTCACATATGTGCTGCTACAGCTGCTACTCTTTCCCATGGGTGACTAGGTAGTGGAGTAGTAATCAGGGGTTCTCTTTTCTGAGTGGGTTTGGACTCTTGGCAGTGTTAACAGGTGCTGACTATTTCCTGAATGTCTCTGCTTATTCTGGGCCACCACACACTACACTTAGCTCTTTCTCTGCACTTCACAATGCCTTGGTGTCTGTCATGAATCCTTTGCAAAATCTCAGGCCTCATCTTTTCCGGCACTACTATTTTATTGTTGTACAACACTAGGTTGTCTGACACTGTGAGAGAATGTCTGGAGGTGTAGTAGGCTTTTACCTTGTCTGGCACCTTGACTGCGTATTTGGGCCATCCTGACAGCACATAGTGTTGGACCATCTGCAGTTCTGCATCCTCTAGGGTCTGTTGCTTGACCAAGACCAGTTTAGTGGGTGAGATAGGCCATGATTTGCGAACTGCTTCCTCGTAGGCTTGTATTTCACTAGTCAGTTCTGCAATTTCTTGTGTAACAGCTGCTTGTGGATGTCTAGAAAGTGCATCTGCCTATTACAAGCTCTTTCCCAGAGACATATACAGCTGTGGGGTTGTAACGCATCATACATAACAATAGTCTCTGACACCTCACAGGAACTGAATGGAGATCTTTGCAATTTATTAGAGGAATCAGGGGTTTGTGATCACTCTGCAGGGTAAAGGAGTCTAAGCCATAGAGATATCTGGTGAATTTCTCACAAGCCCAGACTGCTGCAAGACACTCCTTCTCAATTTGAGCATAATGTTGTTCCGCAGTTGTGAGTGTTCTGGAACAAAAACTTACAGGTTTCAGCTGTCCGTCATGCTCTTGTAGCAGGACTCCTCCTAAACCATAACTACTAGCATCTGCGCTTACAATAGTTGGTTTATTTACATCATAGAATGCTAATACAGGGGACTTTGTGACAAGCCGTTTCACCTTCTTGAAGGCTTCCTCCTGAGCTGTGGTCCAAGACCATGCTGCATCATTTTTTAGTAGGTCGTTGAGGGGTTTGGTAACCTCAGACAGGTTTGGGAGATACCTGCCTAAGTAATGGATCATTCCAAGGATCCTCCTCAGGTCAGTGACATTACTTGGTGGTTCAAGCTCAGTGACGGCTTTGACTTTTGCCATGTCTGGTCGGATACCATGTTCATCAATGCCTTTAAACCCGCTTTCTTGAGAGTGTCTAGGGTTTTCTGAAGTCTCACCTCATGCTCTTCTGTTGTGTCAGAGTAAATGAGGATATCGTCCATGTAAATGGCCAGGCCTTCATGGTCCTGCAAGAGCTCTGTCATTTCACGCTGAAAGATTTCAGGTGCGCTTGTGATTCCAAATGGCAGTCTATTGAAGTAGTACCTACCAAAAGGAGTAATGAATGTCGTTAGTTTGGCACTCTTGCTATCTATCTGCCAGAAGCCACTGGCTGCGTCTAAAAGGGAGAACACCTTGGCACCGGCGAGTTTTAGGCGATGGTGGGTAGGACGTATCTTTCCCTTTTCACAGCTTTGTTCAACATTTTTAAATCAACACACAATCTTGGCTGGTCTTTGTTTTTCTTGGGTACAGGAACCATTGGAGCACACCACTCTGTCAGCTTTACCATGCGGTCTAGCTCCTGTTGTACTTTTGGCAGCATGGGCACTGACACACGTCTGGCAGCTGACACGCTGTAGGGGACTGCATCCTCTTTTAGTGTGATTTTGATGGGCTTTATTTTCAGTTTTCCCACTTCATCTGGGCAAGTCTTTCAGCTGTACAGTAGTGTTAACCTCCTCTATGCGCTTAATTAAGCCCATTGCACTAGCAACATTGCGACTCAGTCAGTGGCTATGTGAACCTCTTGTCACATTCACTTTGAACCTGAATCTTTTCTCTTTTCTTATTGTAGTCGCTACAAAGTGACCTAAACAGTTCAGTTTACCACCTGGGCTGTCAAGTTTGTTCACTGTTTTCTTAAGTTTTGGCTTATTCTGTAGCTGATTAAATGTCTCTTCTGGTATGACACTTGTATCTGCTCCTGAATCAATCTTAAAGTCTATTTCAATACCTTGTATTGGCAGTTTCACTGTCCATGCATTGCTTGAATCCTCCACGTCTGTGATTTCTCCAAGGAAGTGTACTTGGCTCCGTGCACTTTCCTCTTCGGGTGCAGTTACCTCGTTAACCACACCGGAGCGACAAACGACTGCAAAATGTCCCAGTTTCTTGAAGTTGCGGAATTCAGCATTACGTGCTGCACATTTGTCCTCTCTAGCATGCACACGACCACATCTAGAGCATTTGTGTCCTTTGTTTACATGTTGTGTGCTTGTTTCACCTTGGCCCCTTTATTGTATCCATGACCATTATTGTGCCTCTGTTTATCTCTGGGTGGCGGACACTTGTATGCTATTTCACTGACTTGTGCACAGTTTGCATTGGCCCCTTGCTCACTGACGTGCTGTTTGACTTACTCTGGCTGTCTCACTAGCTCTACCGCTTTATTGAGCGTCAAGTCAGGTATCAGCTGTAGCTTTTCTGATAGCCTTTTGTCTAATATCGCAATGACCAACCTGTCACGGATATTTTCATCCTTGGCTTCAGCAAATGCGCAGGTGTCTGCTAGCTCGTGCAGGCTCCTGATACATCCCTCCGCCGTTTCCCCAGGGTGTTGAGTGCGCTGATGGAAACGAGCTCTTTCGTGAATAGTATTCACCTTTGGCACAAAGTAGCTGTCCAGTTTCTCCATTACAGTCTCATAATCATTCTGATCTTCCTCATCAGAAAATGTGAAAGTCTTATAAACGTGCTCTGCCTCCTTCCCAGGCGAGTAGAGCAGTGTACAGACCTGTACTTCTGCGTCTTCTTTGTTGAGTTTCGTTGCTGTTCTGTAGCGGTGAAAACGCTGGCGCCACTCCGGCCATTGTTCTAGCCGCGAGAAGTCAAAACTCTCCGGAGGTGGGAATTTCGCGATTTCGGACAACTTCTGACACCATGTAGTGTTATGTAGAAATATCGCCAGGACGCAGTGTCTATCTTTGTTGACTTTATTGACTCATAACATAACACTGGACTGAGACTCACTGAACTGTACATGAACTACTTCTGCAGCGTAATAATAATACTCCTAGCCTCTTTCTGCGTATCACTACCTGTGTTGACATCACTTCCGTATGCTTGCACTTAACTGCATAAAATAGTACCATTACAATACAGACATGACACTGGGTGAACTACACATAGAAAGAGCACTCTGTGTACAGTGGTGTGTGGCTTTTGTTGAGTTCCAGATCAGAGTGGTTGTCAAAGAAATCCATCTAACCATCAACTGTCCATAGTTGTTTTTAGTATAGGATCCACTTGGATTTGGGGCACCCTTCATGGTGGGACAGCAGATCCTGCAGCAGATGTGTTGTGATGTCTCAGCTGTGATGACACCTTGCCTAATGACCTTTGACCCCTGTGGGAATTTCGGCTCCAAGACCTGAAAAACCTGGCTGGTGTGAAGATCCAGAGATGCTACATTCTATCAAACTTTGAGGCCCAGCACTATGAGTTCCACCCTTTCTCCAATGCCAGCATGTCAGGGTATGGAGAGGGCTCGTACCTCTGAGCAGTCAGTGAATCAAGTCCACTGCTCTTTAGTCAGGGGAAGGTCAAGAGTCAAGAGTATCCGCACTATGGTCACAGCCATACCAGGATTTGAGATGTCTACATCAGTGACATTCTCAAGAAAGAACTGGAAGAACACTGCCTATGAGAATACTTCTGGACTGATTCTAAGGCTGTACTTGGATACATCAGTAATGAAGCAGAAGATTTCATGTGTTCATGTGTGCAAACCACACTGAATGCATCAAGCAAAGAGTGTGCGCAGTTGAGGTACATGGCTTCTGAAGAGAATCCAGCAGATTATGCCTTAAGAGGTCAACAAGTTACTTCTAACTGGATCCCAGGACCTGTACTGTTGATCCAGTTATGTTTATTTAAAAACTTCATTTAATGGAGTGAACTCTCAGCAGTTCATTCATTCAGATCAACATTTAAGGTCAAAAGACCTCAGATCAGAAAAACTCATTTATAAGTTCTGAAGTCTGAAAATGGAAACTAAACATTCTCAGCTGAATTAACTTGAAATGTTGGTGTTAACATTCATTTAAAAAACATAAGAAATTCCTGTATTATGTTTTATAGTGCATTAATATACATCCTGCTGGCTTCGGTGATAATTTCCCCTTTACTCTCCCACCTCAACTCAGACTGCTGAGGCCTAAAATTAGTTTTGGATAAACTTTGATACATTTGAGCACAGGAGGAGGACTGTGGACTTCATGCTCCATCACTTACATTAATATCCACCAGGTAGGGATGTTTCCCTGTCCAGTATGAAAAGGATGAATAGTTACAGCAAGAAATGTTTCATTGTTCATATGGGTGGCTGACTATTGTTTAACTGTGTCCATACTGATATGTAGGCAGAACATGAACACAGACACACAGCTCTGAAAATTGGTCTCCAATTGAACTATAAATGTCTTCAGACTAAGGATTTCTGGAAGTCTGAGGACTGCGATAAAAGAGAGTTCAGATCCAAACCTGACAGTGAACCTGAACTGAATGAATGAGAGTGAAGAGAACATTCATAGACGCCCATAGCAGCTCTCTCATACCAACGTGATTATCTGTTCAGTCATATTATTGTTATTTTTGTTTCTCTGTAACAGTCTTAAGAAGCCCATTGACTTTCTGGAAGTCTCAGTGTTTATCTGATGAACAGATGGTAACAGTGAACAGTTGGTAACTCCTAGCAGTACGATTTAGCCCAGTAACACCTACTGAACTAATAACCTGTGAAAAACTGGCTTAAGAGATTAATGTAACGCACTGACTTGATCTTGGCTGAAGTGAATTTGAGCAGAGCTGACATAAGAGAGGTGAAAAAATGAAGAATTAATATTTAAACATCAAACTTTAATACCCAGAAATCCTGTAAGACCAAGTTAGTGGAGCCGGCATGAACATGGTCACTGTGTGTTGTTTCACTGAAGAGACCAAATAGGAAAAAGATTTTCCACTGGTAAGTTCACTGACATCAGGATGGTACCTTTTGTGAATTCTACCAAAAAACATTCAGGGCGCAGTTTGAATGTTAAGGTAAACACCATAAAAGTGAACCTCATTCTGCATAACTTTGCTATTCTTAGACAAAAACAAAAGCAAATATTTTGATGACCTTGGGAACAAATTCACTGTGTTAGAGCCACCATGACCAAAGATGGAGAAAATGTTTCTGGAAAAATCTCTCACCTCCAACGTCCAACTGCAGACCTACTGAGTAAAGGATTAGCATTAGCATACATGCTGCACCTCCTCCTCAGCCCTCCTCAAGCTTTCCAGAGGATATAGTACCTCTTCAACAAGAGCAGCTAGACTCACAGATCAGGTCTGAACCAGTTGCCAGGGCTATAAAGTTTGAATACTGAGATAAAAAAAGACTGTGGTGTCCTCTAAATGTGGATTAAGTTCGAACTGGCTGTTAAACATGGCGTCAGTCACTAAAAGAACTAATAAATGATTCACCTGGAAAGTCCAACTTTAATTTGTTAATATTTGATTTGATCTTTTCTTTTTTCTTCTCCTTTAGTTAAGCAAGGTGTCATATTACAGAGCTTAGAGGAGGAACACTGGCACTGGAAACACAACTAACATGGAGTAACAGCACCATCCAGTGGTGATGATTCCACAATGCAAGTTACATTAAATAAGATCACATTTTTTCAAGTCTGCCTTAGAACAATAATCAGATGCCCAAAAGGACAATGAAATAGTTTTTGCCTGCTTCATTAAGACATCCTTTCCTGACAACTAATTTAAATAATTGGGACAAATCCACAATCCACCCTCTGCACGGAGACATATTCAAATGTTATCAACAAGATAATATGAAGAAGTTGGTATCTTCCAAAGTTGCAGCCTCTTTATCATGAAATTCCCTCTTTGTGTTTCCCTGCACAATGTTTACTTGATGACTTACAGAGGAGGAATCCTAACAAAGAGGGAAGTTTGGACTAAAAGCACTAACTAATTTGACTCCATCATTGTACTGGAGCCTCATATTACTTTACTTTCCACAATAATTTTAAAGACCGAACAGTTGTGTAGGTATTTACATTTTCTGTGTGTGTGCTGATGCAAACATGTGTCAGTCAATGACCATGACAGAAAGATCAGAGACAATCTTTTTATTGCTCAATTGACTTGAATTCCTTTGACTTTTGTGATGCACCTATATTTATATATATATAGATATATAATATGATATATATAGTATGTGTGTGTTTCTTTTTCATTTGAAACAAGGAGAAGTACTCTAATAAAAGGTATCAAAGTTGACCAGGAAATATATTTGAGGATTTCAATGAAGTGAATTGCGGCCGTGCTGTCAGATGTTTCATGATTGCATCCATGTTCTAAAAAGGTTCCTTCTTTGTTAATTGTCATTTTTCAGTCTGTAATCTAATGTACCAAATGAAACAGAATTTGTAAACTTATGGTAAGAGCCATTTATTAACTCTCTCCACAGTCCAGGAGAGTGAACGCTACCTGAGCCTCAGCATCAAAAACACAACACCAAACGTTTGATAAATCCATTTTAATGGAAAATGTAAAACCCTTTTGAACTTCAATGTACAAAGCATGTAACACTTGCACTTTAAAATTTGAAATTGAAGCAAGCCATGTTTTAAAAAAATACCTCAGTGAAAGTATATATTTACACATTACAGTTAAGTTTTTCATTATTTTATCTTTTAACTTCAAAGGTTCACCATAGTAAATCTTAACAAAACAAAAAACAAGACAATTATTTTCTTAAATAAATTACATCTTTTTTGTAAATGTCTCCATTTTACAGAGAATACTTTTTCATAAAATGCTGTGTGTATAAGCCATTTTGTTTTTTCTTTACATAATACAACTTTACAGTCTTTACAATAGTTTGGCAGTTCATTTTCAAAAATTGTATTTATGGCATGAGGACTGTAGAGCATCAACATTTCCCAAAGTTACAGGCATTAGCTGGTTGGCGTGTGTGTGTGTGTGTTTGTGTGTGTGTGTGTGTGTGTGTGTGTATGTGTGTGTGTGTGCGTGCGTGCGTGCGTGTGTGTGTGTCCTCCATCACAGTAGAGCCGTATCACAACTGAAAACCACATAGCAAAAGAAAAAAAAAGAAACTGTACAAGTCACATTTACATGAATGCTTTTTTTGTCTCAATAACACCGCATTATGACAGAGCTATAAAATAAATACATCTTCACAGAGGAAATAAAACAAGGTTCGTATGAAAAAGAAAATTAAGAACAAACAGCAACAGACAGACAGTCAGAACTAGAAAAAAAAGGACAAGAACAGACAAATTACAGAAGGAACAACACAAGGGAGCAGCAGACTGCTGACTGAAACATCTGAGATCTCTGTTTTGCATTTTTCCCCCTCAAATCCTTTTTTTTCTTTTTTTAAGCATCAGAGATGACAGTTTTGATCCTGATGCTGCTTGCTGCTGGTGATGCTGTCGTGATCAGCGAAATCTTTTGTCCAAGACGTTATGTGGGCTGCTGCTACAGACAGGGATTAAACCTCCTGGCCTTTATAATCCACAGCAGATTACAGTGAGAGAGCAGCAGGGGGCTCAGTGTGTCTCTAAGTCTCCATCATCACTGCTGCTGCCATCAGACCTGTGCACTGCTGCTTACAGGACAGTCTGAGTCTCCATGGAAACTGGATCTGAGAGGATGCACCATCAGTCACACTGAAGAGTTCAGTTGTGTTTCAGTGGAGGTTTGTAGTGGCTTCAGTAAGGCTCCTCTGTGTCCTTGCTGTGTTCTGAGTCTATGAAACACTGAGGTGGCAGGGGAGGTTTGATCCCTGTCGGTCCAGAGACCGTCTGGTCTTGTGTTTGTCTCCTCTTGGCACTGAAGGTTTGGGGTGATGATGGAGGTGGGCGTGCCTCTCACTGGCCAACTGGATTTGTGATGCAGGTGGAGCTCACACCGTGAGGCCCCCTAGGTCACATGACCAGCTATGATCCAACCACCTCTTGCGGTCATATTACACAATCCTCCTTGTGAAGTGGAGGGTGTGGTAAGGGGAGGTGCTGATGGGAGTTGTGTCCCTCTCTGGAAGGTGTGGATGAGGTGGTGTCATGAGTTCTCCTCCTCATCGTCCTCCTCAGAGCTGCTCCTCTTCAGGGAGCTCACTGCCTCCTTCACACAGTGGTACAGGATGTTCTTTACCTGAGGAGGAAGAGAATGGAGAGGTTTGACACCGATGTCACTTGTTCTTGTAGTTTATGTATGTACAATAAGAAGTGACTAAGAGCTGTGCATCAGATTAGAATTTAAAGGATAAGTTCACAATGCTTCCAGTCAGTCCAATCAGGTGAAAACAAATGTGCATTTACACACAAAGCAACCGATGTATGATTTCCTACTTTGCAAGGTGTACTATAACTTTTTTTTCCATATGGAAATGTTTAACTGTTGCATTACAGCAGCTTCAGAAACAAGCTCTTACTCTTCAATTCTGACAGACTGCCATTAACTGTCTACGTTTGACAGTTAATTGAGGGAATAAGTAGTACACATGGAGAGAGAGAGAGAGAGAGAGAGAGAGAGAGAGAGAGAGAGAGAATGCTAATTAGATTCACTGTTTACGCTCTGACCTGCAGAGCAACATGAGAAGAGGAGCTGCAGAGTAGGTCAACATACAGACAGGTGATGGGACAAGTTTCCCAGGCTCTACTGCAGGGACGAACATCATTCTCCCCAAAGATATTCCCTCATTTGTTGTTTTGATATGGGCGGTGGAGAGTGCTGTTTAACAAAATCTCCCAACATTTCACCATTCTAGGCATGTTTCTAGGACTCTGTGCACTTATGCCAAATGAGTGATGATGAGACATGCACAGTACACGCCTGTCTTTATGCACAAAGTACACAGTGCATAGAAAATAACCCTTAGACATAAAGTCCAGGAGAGTTTGGACTTCACCTGATCTCTCAGGTGAAGTGATGTAGCATCTAGACAGAGGTCAGTATGATCTGGTGAAGAGGACCTGTTCTGAGATGTGACCAGTGCTTGTCTATATTGTTTACAGTATAGTGGGCTGGACTTAAGCTGCAGCTACAGTGAGAAATCTTAATGGATTCACTGCACAAACATGCATTATGCAACTCTAGTAATTATAGCTACGATGATACAGGAGCTGGCTGAGCACAATATCTAGTGTTGACACAGCTAAAATCAACATGATTTTCTATTAGTGTTATCCTACAGCAACGATCAGCTGCTCGTTGTCTTATTGCATAGACCAAAACAGATCCGATCTCTACTTCTTCCTACCCAGCAGTCCGTCTGTGTGAACATTGTAGAGACAGACAGAAGATGGTGACTCACATCTCATTTACAACCCTCTCTATGGGAGTATGAGTGTGTGTGGAGTGTACACACAGCAGACACACTCAATGTCTAAAACACATTACTGATGATGACTCACTCAGCCATTCTGTGTGTCTCACACACACACACACACACACACACACACACACACACACACACACACACACACACACACACACACACACACACACACACACACACACACACAGGCTGTGACTGAGACAGTACAAAGGAGAGAGGCTGACAGTGAAAGAAATAAGCTGCACAGCTAATTTCACTCACTGAGCACTTTAATAGGAACACCTGTTCCTGATGGGCAGCATTAGTATGGCATTCCTAATAAAGTGCTTGGTGAGTGTAGCCTGCTGCACTGCCAAAATAACACTAATAATGTTAATATGATGTAATTCTGATTGACAGGAAACTGAGCTCAGGTGTATCACCTGTAGTTTATCCTCATAGTTGACCTCCTCTTTACTGGGCCGGAGCTCCTGGGTCAGATGGAAGGAGTTGGCCACATGCTCAGGGGACACAAAGTCATTGATGACCTGAACACAGCTGTGGAGGTTCTGGACCTGACAGACAGAAAGGAGAGAAGGTGTGGTGACACTATGAAGACTCTGACTGACTCGGAAAAACACATAACAACACAGAAACAAAGAATCGGGTCATGACTTGACACAGACTGATCATCAACATAACGGAAAACAAGTCTCAACTAGCATCTGAAAGGATCTAGAGAAGATATAAAACATAAATAACAGGTTTCACTTTATAATGAAAATAAAAATATTAACATTATGAAAATGTAAAAGAAATCTGAAATATATTCAGTTTGAACCCACTGAAATATGGATTTATATGATCTGACAGCTGATGGTGCAAACTGTGCTTTGTATTTACATTAACTAAGTCGAATGTTCAGATGCAAGGAAAGGATCATGAAGTATTCACCCTATCAAACACAGGGATTAGGTAACTGTGGTGTTATCCTATATTTTTCATACTGTCAACAAATCCCATTAAGACCAAAACCAACAACTGCCCTATCTGTCAGTGGATCTCACTTCTACTGCTGACAGTAAAAGAAATATAGAATATTATCAGACTTATTTAAATGACACATGAAAAACATGAACACAGTGTGCACTTGTTGCAGGGTGTCAGATGAAGAGCAAACAAAAAGAGACATCCAGTCTAGGTCACATTTTAGTAAGAGGGAAAAATATTTTCCTCATCTTACCAGTGAGGTGATTTGTGTGTGTGTGTGTGTGTGTGTGTGTGTGTGTGTACTGTGTGTACCTGGTGCATAGCCCCTGCAGGTATAAGGACAGAGTCTCCCAGGAATTGAACTACAGTCCAGCCCTGAACTCCGTGCTCATCTAGCAGCCGCTGACGCTGCTTCCTGCTCAGATACCAGCCCTGCTCTCTGATTGGGTCCTGGTCCAGCGACACTTCCAATCCCTGCTCCTTACAGAGCTGAGGTGGTCGGTGGGTGAGGGTTGGGGGGGGGTGGGGGAATGTTTCGTCAATACTTGATACTGAAGTTCACAACATTTTCATTTAAAGCTGGAGTAGTTGGTGAATGTATTTAATCAGAGTGCTGACCTTGTGCAGGAACTCTCGGACTTTGTCCATGTCCCTGTTGAGGTAGATGTGCCACAGCGCCCCCGGTGTCTCACTGGAGTCTTTGAGCCTCCTCCGGACTCCCTCATCTAGATCCTCCTCCTCCAGACGCTTCAACACTCCTACACACACAAACACACACACTCATGTTTCTAAGGCCGCATTTCATCATAATTTTCATTTTTTAATAATGGATTGATTATTAAATAATCCTTCTTTATTTAGTGTTTTGATCTATTCTGTTTATAATATGGTACAACAAAAGCAAACCATATAATCACTAACAATGTTTTACTGAAGAAATGACTTCACCGTTTGCACAATATTCATGCAAAAAATCCTATTTATGAAGAAGAAACAGTGAAGCAGCTGCTTTAGGCGATCAAGCTATTACTTATCGTGTTTTTGTGAAAAGAATGTAATGATAAAAAAATGTAAATATCGACAATGTTCTTAAATGTTTTGGAATGAAATGATCTTTAAAAAAAAATAAAAAGTTTAAAAACTCCTTTCAGTTTTTTCCTGTCACTGTGATATGAATTTTCAAGAACTTTTATGTTGTTGCCAGGTGGACCAGTTTTCTGACCAGACCAGATTGTATACTTGTTTACTATCTCAGTGTGATTGCACACTAAATGATTATATTCACGGCAAGTCGAGAGAGAGGGTGAATCAACAAGTCCCCCCTTCCCAAATCAAACAAAAATGAAAAATTGAGCTTCCTACATGTTTCCCCTGCTTTCAGTTCAGTCCTGAACATTTCATCGTTGCCATTGAAATAAAAAGTGATCTGAGAACACATTGGTTGGCCTCTGTATTGCTTTGGGGTCAGATGTGGTCCACCAACATTTTATAGTGTGCCGTGAGAGGGAACTGCTGTCTTAAAGTATCAGATTAAAGCGCTGTATATTAAACTGACAGGAATAAAACAAATAATAATTACAAATAAAAATATTCAGAAAAAGACTCTTACTTTTTGTCACTGTTACACACCCATGCACATCTAAAACAGCAGATTACAGTGTGATAGTCAAAACAACTCTTTGAAGAAAAGTGTTTGGATATTTACAAGGACAGCAAATGTGTGTCTGGGAGGGAGGGAGGAGGATACAGCTGTCACTCTTTCATAACTGAGAATGTGTGTTTACTTCACAAGATCCAGCAGTACCAGTACCAGTGAGTAGTGTTTATCCTTCCCACCCTGTACCTCAGTCCACTCTTTCTTGAAGCTGATCATTTAGCTGAATTCAGTCTTACCAGTTTTGGACAGGACTCCGTTGCCTTTGGCTACTCCAACATAAACCAGCACAGACACGACATCCGACACTTCCACATGAAGGTTGGCAGTCCCAAAGTCCTGGTCCTGAGACGCAGCTACACCTAGAGGAGGACAGACAACTGATTCATAAGAAAGAGGCCAGAGGGGGATTCTATCCACATCAAACATTTTACATGGAAACGATTCAGATTCATTAGGCTGTGAGGCTATGAGGCTCTCAAATCTTTTATTTCCTGTCTGCAGATTCTCGTACAAACGATTAATGTGAAACGATGAACATTGCCAAGTAAAGTTAAATCATTGCTGCTGTTAATTTCTCTCTTACCGTAGGCACAGCAGAGTCTCGGCCCCAGATCTGGCCTGACAAAGAAAGATGGCAGGTGGGACGCCAGGTTGAGGTTCCCCTCTGGATCAGAGTACTCTGGCAGGGGCAGGTTCTTCATCAAGTCATCGTATCTGCAAAAAACATCTCATTTAGATGGGCCAGCAATCACTCTTACACTGTTTGTAACTTCTTTAGATTTCATGAAACACATTTGGACTGTTATTTGCATTTTTAATGTAAAGCTGGAGACTCAACAGCACAGGGTCTGGCTGGAAGAGTGAACACGAGGTACAGTCACTGATAGTGTATGTTCACCTTGAGGGCATGAGGGCCATGAACTCCTCTCCAGACGGCCAGTCCTTCAGTCTGTAGACCATAGGTTCTCCATCCTTGGACTTGGGCCGCTCTGCACAGGTATGAAGATTTAAGTCAGACTGAATCAATAATAGCTCATCAATGACAGTGCTGTTTCAGTGGCTGGTTGAAAGCAGTTATCTAATCAATGACGCCGGAAGAGTAAGACTCACTGGTGATGTCCTCAAATCCATCCCAGAACTCCTTGATGCCGGAGTTGGACACCACCTGGTCTTTACAGTTGAGAAGGTCTCCTTGATGGTCTGCAAACTCCTGGTTGAAGGAGTCCGCCTTCCACAGACTGGCGTTCAGTCGCTTGTGGATCCCTGACACCAGAACAGGCTACACAAACACATATGGCTGTTATAATCTATATTGTATCTACTGATAACAGTTAGTACAGCTCTGTTGCTATGACTACTGCTGCTAGTGCCGGTAAGACTGATGTGTACCTGTCCTTGTTTCCAGCAGTCTCTGAATAGCTTCCAGTTGTTCTGGTTGCGGTGATCTTTGAGCCACAGTAACCGTCTGTTGTTTAACCAGCAGTGGGGAATGTCTGGGTACTGACTGGTTGATTCCTCTGGCACAGCTGCAGTAACAGGCACTGACTTCTTCCTGTCTGGTTTGGTATCCTCATTAACGGCGTTGTTGTTGTTGTTAGCGCCTGCAGGGACCGGCTCTTGCTTGATTGACAGCTTGGTGGTGATGTTCTGGCGGCTGGCGGGGATTTTATTCTCAACTACTGAAGCAATGATATCATCGAGGATATTGGGCATGGTCCGCCCACCCTTTCCAGTCTTTAGAGAAAAGAGGAAAATAAATATTTCAATATTTTTAACCAGATTTCTTTCTCTTCTTTCTCTATCTATCTATCTATCTATCTATCTATACATATATAAATCAAACTTGACCACCGCAGTTCAATTTCTACTTCAGTTGTTCCTGCAACCAAACAGCACTTGACCGCTCATATTGGCTGTCCATGGGGAGTTTTGTTCACTTCTATATTTATATATTAAACATATTTGCACTCATCACGCAGCATACCTCCCCTGGGCAGTGAAGCAGATTTCCAAACCAATGCGTCTAATCATTGATTACATCATTAATGTGTCTGTGTACCTGTGAAGCAGTAGAGTAGACTGGTGCAAAGGCGATTCCTGCATCAGTAGAGCCCAGCTTCAGTTTCCCTGCGGTGGTGGTGAGCAGATCTCTGAGTGTGGAGCCCTGTTCTGTGCTGTTAGCTACCACTGAGGTGGTTTTACACTGCTGCAACACCTCCAGGCTTTCTCCCTCCTTGTCTTCCTTCAGTGATTTACCCAGCAACACTGACTCCTTGTTTTCTGTGAGAGAGGACGAGGCAGGGGGAAATAGAGGAAAAGGTCACTGATCACCGCCATATTTTCTGGAGGTGAAATAAGAATGAAAAATTATAAGCATACTGATTTGTAGCCTTCCCCTCACCTTTCTTTTCCTCCCTGGACTTCTGCTCTGCCAGGTCAGCCAGGAAGTGCAGAGGTGACTGAGACTCTGGTGGGGTGACAGGAGCACTTCCTCCGTCGCTGCCTGGGCTGCTTCCTCCAACACCTCCTCCGTTAGTCTCTGCCTTGGTTGCTCCTGGATCAGAGTTCTGCTGAGAGCCCGGCTCAGCTTTTACCAGAGACAGTTTGTTACTATGGTTCAGGACGTTCTGCAGAACCTGCCAGAGAGAGGTTGATCTTATTACACAAATTGTCAGTGGCTTCTTGGATAAAGAAAGTCAGAGAGGGAGAAAAGCTCAAACTTTCCCATCAACATGTATAACCACTCCCTACAATGCCACTTATTAGGTAGTTATAAGAATAATAATGAATAACTTGTCACTTGGACTGTACCTGTGAGACTCCATTGGTGGCTGGTAGTTTGGTGAGGATGTTGTGTTTGTTGGTGCAGGGACAGTGGGATTTGATGTTGTGTTTGTCTCTCAGCGAGTGCATGGAAGTCACCAAATCTGTCAGGACTGAAACAGCAAAAAGATGCAGCAAAGTTTTAACATTTCAGAAAAAAACCTTTACCCAAAATGGAACATGAGCCAGTAAGAAAGAAAATACAGCACTGCTGCAGTAATGTCGACCAGTAGGCTGAGCTCATTACCCAAAACAGACAACAAAAAATGAAGGTTAAGATTTTTCATTATTGAGCACTTTAGTCCAAACATATCAGTATTAATCTTTAATCTACATCATCCACACAATAATCTACTGTGTATTCGTGCAGCAAAGAGATAAAGAGAGTACAGTGGAAGCAGACGTGGTGTAAAACAGAAGACAAAGAGACAGTAGCATGTGGTGTACCTGTGCCAGGTATGATCTGTGTTGGCATCAGGTGTTTGTGATCGTGGGGTTGGCCTTTCACACACTTCAGCCAGCTGTACAGTTCTTTATCTAAACAAACAAAGAGAGACACATGTCAGTTGTAATAATGCAAACATGTGCATACTATATGAGAGATAAGGGTTGGGTTAGAAGAGAAGCTTGCATACAGACGCAGTATATTTACATGCACACAAGAAACCAGGTTACTTGAAGAAAGGTTATGCAGGAAATTGTGTAATAAGCCTTGTTACCATGTGCACGTGTGTAAGTAAAAGAACTTCAGATCAGTAGTTCCCATTTGGTTTGGATGTCAGCTCATGTCAATTTGTAAAAAATGAAAGTAAAGTACAAAAAGCAGACTCTACAGAAGAAGGAGCACTGTATGACCTCTGAGGCTATCTTTACTGTGGGGTTTAATCCATGCTGGACTTGTGCCAGTCTGTTCACTGCCTTTGTGTGACACGAATGCATGCAAGAATTTGTGTACAGTCAGCTGATGAGGCCTCTGATCTGGCTCCTAACTGTCCAGACAGAAACAGTACTGACCTTTGGAGCTCCTCCTCTCCTTGGCCTTGTAGCAGTCCAAGCAGACCACAAAGCCACATTTCTGACAGACCCAGTGGATATTGAAGAGTGTTGCCTCACAAGCGTCACACATCTCTCTCACCCCTCTCACCGCTCGCTTCCACGCCAGCTTAGCTGAAACACACAGAAAATAAGGTTCAATTTAAAAACACAGTAAGGGTAAGCTAATCAAAATGTCAGCCATTATTAAGACAACTTACCATCCTTCTTGACCCAGGTAGCTGCAGTATTCTCAGTCACAACCATCTGACAGAACTTGTCTCCTATGAAGCTGAGGATGTATTTGGCGGTGGTTTGGTCCAGGTGGCTCTCGTCCATTGCCCCAGGGGCCCATAGGGCCAGGGCCTCATCATCAAACTGGTCTGGAGTGGAGAAGCCATCCATCCTAATGACTCCATTTTTACTATAGGAAAGCCTGGACGGTAGAAAAACAGGTTATTAGCACACAGTTCTGTACAGCAATGATGATGACATTACAGAAATATGATATCAACTTTCATAACCACTGGGGACACACTGCACACCACACAACATGTTTGCATGCTGTTTAAATTGCAGTTGGACTTGGAATGACCTCACATAGCCGCTAAATTAAAAAAAGGTTTGATAAACACTGTGGCAGATGGTCTCATTGCTGCTAAAAGAGCCAGTGTTTACACTTACATCACCACTCGGAAGTTGCATGATATAAAACATTGTGCCGTATCTGACAAAGGCGTAAATATTAGAAAACGCACAATATCACATTTTTTGAGCAGAGATTTTGTAAGTAGATCTGAGAGTCGGGACAGCAGCACCCTTTTATTTCACAGTCTTACAGCCACTGTAAATCAAAAGGAGCACAAAGCACTGCCCCATCAATCATGTTGCACATTGATACCAGAGGAGATGGCACTCCACACTAACCCTACAATACACTACAGTTCTCCTATATTGAACTGATAAATGTATATCTATGTGTCCCTATTGTGAATTAAGCATCCTATTATACTACTTTACATTGTCATGTTATATACCTATTAGTATATAACATAACAATGTAAAATAGGCTATATTCAATTCTATGTTGGCACGCAGTAACAGAATGACTCAGAATAAGAATGAGCGGATGTCTTTCTTGATGAGCCTTCTCTCTGTAAAAGCCACTACCCTTGGTGTCCTTAAACAACCCAATCAGCTCAGATGAATGTTTATTATGAAATCCCAGTCCACTGGGTCAGACAGGCGAGATAAGGTGAGAGAGTAAGAATTAGAAGTGGAGATGCAGAGTGTGCGGTTCAGGGGGTGGGGGTGGATTGCAGTAGCAGCAGTTCTGCAGTCAGTGAGGAAAAGATTATAGAGCAGAAAATCCTCTTTGGCAGATTTACCTTGTTAGACCCCAGACTGCAGCTGCATGTCTGTGTGTCCACAGCAAGTGTGTGTATGAGAGAGAGAGAGAGAGAGAGACAGACAGACGGAGGCAGGGCATACTGCACAAGATTAATAATCTATGTGTTGTAGCTAGAGCCTCTCTCCTGTTCTCTCCCTCCATTTGTGGTTTTCTGTTCACACATGCAGCTTCTTACTCTCTACAGCTTACTCTTTACAGAAAACTGGAGTGAAGGTAAATGTGTGACAATGCATCTTGGAGGGATCTTACACAAGAATGCATGTTAGGTGGATATGAAACTATCCAATTAAGAAAAATGGGAGAGGAAATAACAAGGGAAAGGAAACAAACATTAAGTAGGTGAGAGATTTACCGTCTGAAATAGTAGAAGCGACAGAAGACAGGAGAATGTGCCTGCTCCTCTCCCTTCTTGCTGCGGATCACCCTGCACTCACGGCACTTCTGCAAGTTGGGGCCAATTTCTGAACACGAGTCATCCTGCAGGAAAGACTCCCCTGTCTGCTTCAGCTTCTTCACCTTCCTCCAGTCCTTCAGCACTGAGCGGGGGATCCCGTCTGAGAAGATTGCACATTATTACGTCATTAACAGTACCTACGTTTTATTATCAGATAATCAAAGAGTAATGGGTAACACAGTCAGTAAAATACTCCAAAGAAGAGAAGATGAGCCTTTGTTACAATTACATTCAGATGCCCATACATGTAACAACTCCATGTAGTCTTTTTACATAGGACATGTTCATTCTGAAAAGTTTTTTCTTTCACCAATGTAGCCACAAGAATAACTTGCTGGCTACATGGTCCCTTGCTGAAACAGAGCAGGTAGTGTTTAGTTTAAAATCCAGGAACACAGAGTTACAGAAATCTTCCTTATAAGAACATTTAAAAGCAAGCCAGTAGGCTAATGGGGGTAAAAGGTGACACGTCTTGTCATGGTGTGCTCGTGCTATGTGTGTAGTAGTTGATAAACTGGTCTTTAATTAATACTCAGGTACAAAAGGATTGAATAAGCTTTGAATTTGGTTTTTTGGAACAAACCAGTCCACTCTTGCGTTAAAATTGCTAAAAGAATGTGGACAAATGTGGTCCAGACCACCTCTGAATGTGGTCTGAGTGATCGGATCTCAAATGCATCCTCAATGCGTCTTGGGTGTGTTTGCACCTGAACTTAGAGCTGACCGCCTGTGATCGGATCACCTGAGACGGATGTTAATACCAGGTCTGAACAGGGTCTCTGAACTGCTCTCAACTGACACTCCAACAGTTTCATCCTCAGCCCTTAGGGCTTTGCTTTTCTGCTGCAATAATTTGATGAAGTTGAAATGTGGCAGGTACAAGTAGCCACCTTTAAGTAGTAGGTCTCAATAAAATAAGCATGCTGTAGCAGAAGTAGTTGACAGTGAGAAATGAGGGTAATAGGAGGGTGATGTAACGTTTGTTCTTTGCTTTGATTCACAAACAATATGAATTGATTGCTTCAAACAACTGATATAACTCATTCCTCTGGACCAAAGAGCTCCATTGTTTCCAAAAATTATAATACAATAAATATAATAAAACACATCAATAAACATCACTGTTGCATGACATGTCCCTTCATCACCATAAACACACACACTGTAGTTTACTTTGACTCAGTCTCATACACAGTGACCTGCTGCCCCTAATACTCACTACTGCACCAAATGTGGATTGATCGGCAGCTCAAAATAGTCCCCAACAAACACACAATTTCCTTAGTTTGAGTAACATTTGCTTAAAACTACAGTGAGCAGCTGTTTTAGGAAATTAAAGACAAAACATTAGTTTTATGATATTTTTTCAGTAAGAATCAGTGGGTTGGGAGCTGAAGCCACAGATCTGGTAGGGAAGTGTTGAGAGGTGGACTAACACATTGTTGGCTGGAGTGTGTCCATGAGATTTGCCAAAAATAACCAAAGTACAGAATATCACCAGCCTCATCCTTTAACTGCCACTAATATTTTCAAAGTGTCTGTCTAGAAAACTGTCACTGCTGCAGTAAATATCTTTACAAAACTTACTGCTGCTGGCCAGTTTCAGCTTGGTCTTCTCTCGGGCTGATCTGAAGATGCCGTTGGGCTTCCCGTCATCTTCCTCCTTTTCATTGTCTCCTTTCTTCTTGGCCATGTCATTCTGTTTCTTCTTGTAGGTTGGTTTAGGCTGGCGTTTGGCCCGCCCCTCCATCTTGCTCTCACTGGCGTCTGAGTCATCTCCTCCGCTATCTGAGGCAGACTCATATAACCGTTTGTTCCCTCGCCTTGATGAAGGAGCTGCTTTCCTTTCCTCCCCACCTCCTGCTGTTCCCCCCATCTTCTCCTCTGACTGTCTCTCTCTCTCACCTTTGCTTCCACTGTCCTTGCTCATTTCCACTTCACTGGAGGTGGAGGCGCTGAGATTGACTGTACATGGTTTGATCATTTCTGACATGGCAGTGGTGTTACTAGTGTTACTGGTGCTGGTGGTAGTGCTGGGCAGCTTCTCTGGTTTCGTACAGGTGGAACTTGTTGTAGCAGTTGTGTTCCTGTCCTCCTCTGAGTGGCGGGTTAACCAGGCTTTCTTCAGCTTGTGGTAGTTACTGGGCTGCCCGCTGCTTGTTGAGGCTGATCCTGAGGACTGGCCGTTAGGCAGGGGACTGGACTTGCCTGGTGTTGTGCTCCCGCTTGCAGAGCTGCTGCTACTGCTGTCAACTGATGACGAGGAGGAGGCTTGGCTAGAGGAGGGTGGAGGTGGGGAGCTGTGAATGGGAGCTTTGTCGACTGAATCCACAGACAAGCAGGAGTTTCCAGTTGTGATGGATGTGGGAGCTGTGCAGAAGTTGCTTCTGGACTGAGCTGCAGCCAAAGCAGCTTTGTGCTTCTTGAGATGGACAAAGGAGGTGGAGAAAGGCTGAGTGGAGCCAGAAATGGAGCTAGGTGTTGGGGTTAGGCATGGACTTGGTTGGGGTGTCCCTGCTGGACTAGGGGGAGGCAGTGATCCCCCAGGAGATGTGGTACGTGAGCCAAAGCCCTCCGGGTGCTCTCCTGGTCCTGAGTGACCCAGCACCCAGCCACCAATGCCAGTTTTATGAGCTGCAATCTCACTGCGAGCGGAAACTGAGTAACCCAGCTCACGGGAGGCTGTCCCACATTTACTCTGTATGCCAAAAGCTGAGGAGGCTGAAACGACAGTCCTGCACACAGAGTTTGTGGTACTAGCTCCCACAGTTCCCTGCAGGCCACACACAGAAGTCTTTTTATACTGGACACACATGTCATCCATGTTCGAGTTGGGTTGGATAATCCTACCAGCTCCAAGGTCTCTAACACTCTCGCCTAACCGGGGACATTCCCCCTGAAGCTTGGATGGGTAAAACCTCCCCTGGGGAAGATCCTGATGGATCATAGCACCAGATTTGTTAGCACCAACAGAACTGTCGTACTTAATGGCAGTCGATGGACGTACAATGACTGATGCCATTGCGGCTTGGGGCTTGCTCCTCGACACTCCTTTCTCTCCAGAGTACACTACTCCTCTATCCTGAATTATCTCTCCACCTCTCCACCTGTCTGTTGATGAAGTCATAATCTCCCCACTGATGGCAGAGGCCACAGAGGTGATGGCGAGAGCATTTCCATGACCTTTGACGTCCCTGAGTTCCGGCAGCAGTGTGGGAGGTTTCTGCTGTTCTGCTGATGTTTTGCTACCAGTTGCCGCTAAGCTAACTGGCTGGATGGGTGTGAGGGTAGGTGGAGACAGGCGTCCACCATAACCTGCTCTCTCCCTTTCTTTCTCCCTTTCCTTCTCTCGCTCCCTCTCTCGCTCTGCAGCCTCTTTCCGTTCCAGCGCGTGCTGCGTGGGGGGATGGAAGACAGGCGCTCGGTGGAGCGATGGCATTGCCCTGAGCTGGTGTTGCTGCTGCTGTTGGTGGTGATGGTGGTGATGATGATGGTGGTTGGGGGCTGAAGAGGAAGAGGAGGACGTAGAAGAGGAAGGAGAAATGGCAGGGCTGCGGCGTTCTATCCTGTCAATACCTGTGTGGTGCTGATGCTGCTGTTGGACTAGTGTTACCTGCTGGTTGAGCTGCTCAGTGATTTTCCCTGCTAAACCCTCTCCTCCCTCTGGCTGGTGCTTGATGAGAGGAGGGGGCTTGGAGAGGGAGGTTTTGGAGCTGTGGCTGCCCAGGGACAGAGCTCCCTGGTTTGGCACAGCGGCCCCAATACTGGCTACAACCCCTGGAGCTCCAACGGATGCTTTCTCATAATAAGAGCTGAGCTCCTTGGAGGAGTACAGTCTTGGAGGCTCATTCACTACACTGTTGGACAGTGTGGTGAAGTAGTTGCTCTTTTCTGATTGGATGACATGGGGATGGGTGTGGCTGGCCTTGGGGCTGGGGGAGGTGAGAGCTGGTATCCGGACAGGGAAGGCAGAGTCCCTGCTTCGCTCTCTGTCTCGGTCCATCCCGGGGTCACTGGAGCGTTGGATCTTCGCGGTGAAGGGAGCGACCTCGATGCTCTCTTTCAGGATTTGACGATTCTCTTCTTTGTATTTACTGGCTCGATCTGCCGCCTGAACTGCATCCTGGAAAAGAAAATACAAACACTGATAAGGAGCGATTTTCTAATTTTCAAACAAGAAGATCGAGGCACTCCAGTTACATTTTGAGGTTATTTGGTTTCCATGTCAACAAATATATGGGTCTGATAATTTAAGACTGGGCATCATGAACCAACACAGGCATGACTGCAAAGGCCAATGAACAATTCTCAAAAGAGAGAAGTATGAAGACTATGAAGAGGCAATATAATAGACTAATATAATAGTACATTAGGCACATGCACCATTTTTTAAACTGCATTAAGTTCATGCTGGTGTGTTTATTATTATACATTTTATTCTTATACATTTTTTGAATGGCTTTGTAAAATAATAATTTGTTGTGACTATCTATTATAAAAGACGCATATGTAAATTGGTGGTACTACATTTAAATTCACATACTTAATTATCACATTCAAACATGTTATGTATAACTACTACTGTGACTGATAAAGACAATGATGATGCTCATAATAATATTGAAGTGCAGTGTACCTGTGTGTTTGCCAGGCGAGCCTTGGTGAGGGGGTCCAGGTAGAGACGGTGTAAGTGGACGTCCTTCCCTGTGGGGGTGCGACTCCTGTCCGTCTGCTCCTGTTTCAGCTGGGCCAACGTCAGAGTCCTGATCGTGTCCACAAAGCCTTTCTTATCCACATCTCTGCATACAGACAAGTCCAATATTTAAGACAAGATTTGTTTGTTCTAAAAAGTTACTCTGCTTTGGTTTGTTCATGCTTTTTATTCTTGTCTTTCTTGTTATGCTAAAAACATTTTATTAATGAATAAAACTAATTTATTTTGCTACATCCCATAAAACTGAATCCTGTCAAAATTTTTTAAATTGCACAAACTTTGGAAGCAGCAGATAGAGCCCTGCAGATCAGCTGAAGATCACTTTCACAGTTAAAACAAAACTCAATTTTAGCAGCACACTACAATTAATCTAAATAAAACACATTGATTATTATTCATAAAATAAACTAACTAATTACTAAAAAAACACAAGTATGTGAAACATTATTGTGGATGTATGAAAGTCTACATTCAGTTGGGTAACAGGCAGGTTTAGACCATCTGCAGGGGATTGTGGTATTACTGCCAGTTTTAACAAACATGACATAACTAGGCTAATGAGAGAGACAAGCGATCTGTGATGTTTCCTCAGCGATGCTGTGTGTTTGTGTGTTTGTGTATTCAGTGGCGTCTAAATAATGGCCGGTGGTTACATAAGGAGAGCACAGGCTGCTGAATGAACAGCATTCTGTCTGAACCGCTTTAATATTGGATTAGTGCCACTTCATTTCATCTGACTGACCTGGCGTTGCTCATCTGCCTCTCTGGACTAACTTAGCTCTCTGAACACATCATGCTTCACAATGGGAAGGGCAGGCTGCTCAAATGTCCAAAGCAAATATTCTGTGGCCCGTCTTTCTCCTGCGGAGTTTCTTTCAGTCCAACTCTCTAGTGCTTAATTTAACTACAGACTGAGGGAATGCCTCATGCTCCCACTGAGTCTGTGACTCTCTGCACACTGGAGAGCTGCACTGACCAGCTCCAGCTGGACTGAACATAATCTAATGTTAGAAATGTGTGAAATAACACCCATACACATGTTCAATAGTCCTCTTTTAAATTCCTCTTGACTTCATCTAGGAATTTACTTATTTCGCACTTGTTTTGTTGTAGACTGATGGTACTTTTACAGTTTAAGCCATTTCTGACTCACTCTTTATGAACATCCATGCTGGTCTTTGACAGTGGAGGGCTTGTGTGTGTGTTGATCTTGACAGGGGGGCGGTGGGCGTCGGCGCTTGCTGGCCGAACAGGGACGTGGCTCAGCAAACCCAGACCCTCACCAGCGTTCCCAGCAGCCTGGTGCAGCCATGGACTGGCTGTGTTCTACACACACAACACACACACACACACACACACACAAACACAACATCATTAAAATAATAAATCTGAATTACACAACTACAGACAGGTATGTAGTAAGTGCAAACACACACAGTAAAGATACTATCATGATAAATTACACCTATACGCTCATTCAACAACATTGTCTTAAACTATGGACACTCAGCTCTAACCCGCTGGATGGTGTGAATTATTTTCAGATAAAGATACAAGCACACCCTTATCAGTGATCTAACACACACGCATGCACGCACACACACACACACACACACATACACACACACACACACACACACACACACACATAGCTGTGCAATAACTCGTTTCAGCTGTTACTACACTTCTGCGTAATACATAACAAATACATGCTTATACAGGTGACTCTACTTCCCTATCAATAAAAAGGACAGTCCTAATGGGAGTACAGACCAGTTTAAAGGACTGAATTTTTATCAGTCTCTTTGAGTTCAGTGTAGCAATGTCATGTAAGATTTCCTCCATAGACAGTGAACAGAAAAGAACAACCCCTGTGTATTTTGACGAAATAGAGGCCTTTTAAGATTTATGAGTCGAAGCCCTATATTCATGTAAAAGTCAGTTTTATTAAATATTTCAAACTAAAATTGTTTGAGCCACAGATTCAGTTAATTCTGTGTCAATGTACCATCTTCAAACGTTCTGACTAAAGACAGACACTTTTTGTGTTGGTATTTGCTGACTGAGCACATAGAAGCTCTATTGTAATAGTTTGGCAAAATGGTCAGAAGGACAGAATGTGGGACTGCAGTCTGTTGAAGTTCGCCTGCGTCTTCATCACTTCCTTTGCGGCAGCATGCAAAAATTTTTAGTTAACTTTTACTAAGTTGGTACATTAGTGTCAAATGTTATCACATCCAGCGTTCATGTCAAAAACCATTGAGAGGGCATAACAATTAATTTTTACGAGACTATAAGAAAGCCCAGCTACATCTTCCCCCTGGCTGACAAATGATCTCCATCACATCTCACCCTCTGTCCCTCCTCCACTGTTGTCCCTGTTCCAAGATAAACACAGTTAACTATCAAACAAAGACAAAATCACATGTGCATGTACATTCCCTCCTAAATACACACAAACACATGCAAACATGAAAACACCTACCCTCCTGAGAGATGCCTCAGAATTCACGGTGACAGGATTTTCAGGGTGGACCCACTTAGCTGTGGGGGGAAGGTTGAGTCCTGGGGGGTAGGAGGTTGGTGTTCCATTGGGGTACTGCCAGAGAATTGGGTACAGGCCCAGCCCTGCTGCCCCGCTGTGAGCCTGGGTTAGTAGAGGGGGTGGAGGGGGGCCCTGACCCTGAAAACAAAAACATTTTTTACTTTAGCTTTTTGACACGATGTTTTACAGAACAATCCATCCTAGTGCAGCTTTAAATGGTGTGTAGGTATCTGGAGTCAGACCTGTAGAAACTGCTGCTGGTGTGCGGCTGCTGGGTGAGGTAGGCCGAGGTGGCCCAACCCGCCAGGGGAGTCAAGCCGAGGGTGTCCCCCAAGGAGAGATGCTGTGGGAGGAGGCATAGCTGGGAGCACCCCAGGGGGTAAAAGGTGCGGATGAGGTAGGGCAGAGGCGTGAGGAGCGGCGAGGAGGTGGGAAGTGGCGTGGGGGTGGGATGCAGGGGTGAGGCAGGGGGAGTGGGGGGACGGGGAGTGCAGGGTGTGCAGGTGGGGGTGGAGATAGGCTGCCACGTGGTTGGAAGAGACGGTGGCTGCAGCAGAGTTCTCTGTGTCGGAGCGGACCAGTGCTGGGTCCCTGTAAACAGTGAAGGTTTCGTTCTTATCGATTATCAGGGGGCTCTTGGTGCTGCCGCTTGCACCGCCTCCAACTGACTCAGGCCGCGCCGGCACCGGCTTAAAACCAGACCGCACAGATTCTACTGTTTCTACTTTAGCAGACAAACGGCCTGTCGGAGGGGGCGAGGTATCAGAGTACCTTGGTATTTTATGTTTAGAGACCTCCGGGGAGGTGTTGGGTTTGGGTTTGGAGATGTCCAGCAGGCCTGGCTGGGACTTAACTTTGAGAAATTCATTTGGGTGTGTGTTGGGGTAGGGGTGGCTCTGAGAGTTGTTGGGGTGCTGGGGTTTCTGTTTCAGGGAGTCGAGCTGAGGTTGGCTGGGGTTTGGGCTGGGGCTCATTTTGGATTTGGCTAAGTCAGGTGGGAGGACTGTGTTCATCTTATGGGGGGGCAGTTGTTGTTGTGGATGTTTTCTCGTCTCTTCAGATAAAGACGGGCTCTTAATGCCGGGGTGGATAGATGTGTAGTGTTGCTGTTGTTGTGTGTGTGGCTGATGATGCTGCTGCTGTTGATGATGATGAAGATGATGATGAGGAAGGACGGTTTTCTCCTTCTCCACCAGCACGACGTTATCAGCCATTGATGCGACAGGCCTGAAAAAAAGCACAGAAGAACTGGTATTTTAATATGTACAGGATTATATTCAGGATTATCTTAAATTACTATTTTAAATTGGCAAAAATAATAAATAAAAAGTGATATGATTTTACCCCATCACTGCCTCTTTTGATGAGCAACTTTAGTGAATTCACAATGAAAAAAAAGTTCACTTCGATGAAGCACCTCAAAGTCTGAAAAGATAATAATAAAACACCAAGAATGTATAGACCTACAGCCAAATACACTGGCAGTGGCAGATGGCCCTTTGTTTTCTCACTGATTTTATGGTTCATGAAACACTGACATTCCTGTTCAAATATGCATACGTTTGCATTGATGCAACTACATATCTGCTTACAGGGTCACAATGAATATTGTTTTCATCATCAGGCTCATTATTATCTTTTGCTTTATTTTATTTAATTGCAGTAATGCAAAAACTGCAAATAATGTTGCATTCAAGGAGCAAAACTGAAAAAACCAACAGCTTTGATTGTGCAGCACTCACTGATTCACTGTGTGTATCTGTGTGTATCGGCTGATCCTTTTGCTGTGCATTAAAGGATTTGCGTTAATGAGGTTACAGTTAGAGTACAATCCAACACCAGAAGATTTACATAATGAATGAAGTTACTGCTGCTGTGCCACCTATTTAAACTACACACAGTCCCTCTCAGTTTGGAGACATGCATCAGTCCAAGAAAGGAAGAACAGTACTCTCACTACTGTGTGAGGAGTCTTCACTGCACTGCACAGTTCCATCCTTTCATGTAATTAGAAAGCAAATTCTGCTGCCTGTTTTATAATATCTTGTACATACAAGCACGTTAAGGTGGAACTTTAATTAGTTTAATTCCTGTTTGCTCACATGCTGGATGCATGAACTGTTTTCTTGAACATTAATTTATTCATCCACAGTTGCATGGATGAACATTAGAAATACAAGCAGAGACTGTTGGTCACATTGTTATTGTATGAGGCTTCAGCTCCAGGTGCACAGGAGGGGAAAACAGTTTTTACAGGTCTGACTGAGAGACATGGTTGTTGTGACTTCTATCTAAGAGTCATCAGGCTGCTTATCTATACAAGAGGCTGACATGTTTAATTGTCTTCAAATGAACCTAAAGGGCCTGTCTCAAAGGGGCTTTAACATGTTCTCCAATTACCTGCATAACCCTGATTTCCCTGAGTAACATACTGTATCTTATTAAAGACAATCAATAATAAAAGACCTCCAGTCTCTGTAACAGACTCATCATCTGTTACAGAGACTGAGATCTTTTGGTGACCCCATGGTCTATTTAAAAAACACATTTGCCACCCACTCACCACATTCAAGAAGCAGCTTGAGTTGTAATATTCAGAAGCTGTCTTTAAGACATACACACTTTTTACATTGATCCACTGAGGACGAATTAAGTTCTTTGAATCGAAGACCTCTGCTCTCACCTGATGACCTCAGAGGGAGCAAACTCAATCTTGCTGCCTGAGCTCCTGGCTGCTGTCACACCAACTCCTATTATGCCTTGCTGCTGCTGCTGATGCATGGGAGGTTCAATATCTGTCCTGCGGCCTCCCTCTGATGGTGAGGGAGAGGGTGGAATGGGAGGTGAGGAGACGGGGGAGGGGTTGAGGGGAAGATAAGGTGAGAGGGCAGTGGACTCAGCCTTCTGGGAGGCGAGCAGCGCTGACACTGCCTCTGAACTCTCGCGGTGCACTGTGGCCTGGGCGTCATCTGTGATGTCGATCACACCACTGCCATGGAGGTGGGACGACAGCGGGGTCTGGGATCGAGAAGATGCTAAAAAAGAAAAAAAATAGAAAAAATCCAATAAGAATGTTAACTCTGCTCATACTTGTCATATTCATGACAGTTGCCATGCATCAGCTGACTGTACCTTTCACAGTGTTCTTGCTGCTCTCCATAATGCTGCCCTGGATGGTGTCAGGAATCAGAGACTGTTGCCGTGGAGACTGGGTGATCTGTGTTACTGCGACCAATTCCTCTACCTCCTTCATTATCATTTTGCCCGTTTCCTTAACCACACCCTTCTTGCTCTCCTCTGCTGCTTGAAGCTCCACCCATGGGGACAGCCGACCAATGAGAGATGAGGAACTGTTCATTTTGGCACCCTGTATTAGCGGCTTCTCGTCTTCCTCCATTTTGGAAACCCCACTTGGTTTTACATCACTGGTGCGAGTCTTAAGTTCATTCTCAGAGTTGGGCTCTGAGGAGGAGGAAGAGGACGAGGAGGAGGATGACGAAGACGATGAGGAGGAAGAGGAGCAGGAGGAGTGGGCAGTCCTCTTGTTGTGTGGGTTTTCTGAGTCACTGCTCTCTGACAGATCAGACGTCATGTCAGTCTTCAGCCTCTTTAATCCTGCCTTCTTCTCATCTTCCTCACCCTTTCTACGTTTGTTCACCGCCTGCTTCACCTTGGACTTGGAGTCTGGAAAAATTAACAGAAACGGTTTGTTTACTCTCACCTCATTCTTGACTTGAATCCTGTTGCTTGTAGCTGTTTTTTACTCTGCAGTAGTCTCTATTATACTGACTATCAGAAATAAAAATTTACTCCAGAAATAATTTTGGCAAAACAGTGATGATTATTTTGTGTTTGAAAGAGTGAATCAGAGAACCTAGATCACTACAAATCCCTATGAATCATATCTGGAGGCTGTGGTGTGTACAACCATTAATGGGGATAAACTGATATATTTTCAAATCCAAGATTGTGAATTTAAGTTTCTGCATCTCAATTGAATCTCTTCTGTGAGAACAGCCTGGCATCATTCAAATGGCTTCCTGTATTTACCTCTCTTCTCTTGGGTATTATGTAGATTATTGCCTTGTGGAAACTTCCATTTCTTCCTGTGATAACTGAGAACTAGCAAAGTGCAATGTAATGCAGCAGTGGCATGAAACCGCTCAACTCTACACAGTAAAATCAGGATAAAAGACACAAAACCAAATGATGACCACTTCTTTACTGTTGATTTGCTCTGTGAACATTTCACAAATCCTTGTTATTGCCTGTGATGCACTGATCACTACAGCACAATCACAGACAGTTCACTGCCTAATTTCTGACACTTTTCTGTATTCATATGAAATTTATGCAGCAGGGTGTATACCCAGCTTAGTTCTAGTTTGAGGTTGATAAAATACCTTAATTCACTAAGGTCCACGGTTAACCAGATCTTTTGTGTCTCCTTGTTCTTTGCCAATAAAACAATCCACTAGCAGGCTTCTTATTTTTAGCCAGTGTTGGCCTTGGCATTTTGGTGGTTAAAATGACAAATGGCAGCATATTACATCTCCTGCCATAAGTTAATTCCCAACAGGCCAAAATGAAACAAAGTGAAATGCTGTTTTCTGTTGATGTTCTCTCTACAAGCTGCTGTTTGTGCTCAGCCAAAGATCCTCTCTGTGGTGAAAGAAACTTTCCTCTGTAACAATTAACCATAATGTTTATATTAGCGCCGACTGTGACACACTGCTGGTGGCAGTAAAGAAACTTGACAATGGAGAGCAACATCCATCCAACCACCCATTAGCTATACTGCTTATCCATGAGGTTTGCGGGGGGGGGGGGGTTTAGAACCCACGCCAGCTAAAGAGCAACATCTAACTGGAAAACCACCATGAACATGTAAAAGAAATCAATGTTCTAAATGTTATTAATTAATAAACAGTAAACATTCCAGTCAAATCCACTCTAATTCTGTATTGGAAAAAGAAGAGCAGAAGAAATCTCTACAATGTCAGTGCTGAATACAGAACCTTTCCAGCAGGGTTTGATGGTGACTGTCCTCACCTCTCCCTGTGCTCTCCTCTCTCCTGTCCTTGTCTTCCTCTGGAACGCTGCTGTCTGATCCTTTCCTCCTGGATGAGCGAGAGTTGCGCTGTTCTCTCTGCTCCCGTCCACTGCTGCTGGGTGAGTGGTGTGATTGGCTGGCTGGTTGCTGGCTTTGCTGCAATTGGCTGTGCTGCTGGGAGGCCAGCGTCCCCTGGGAACCTTTTGGGTTGGGGCCTGATGAAGTCATGATGGGGCGGGGGCTGTTGGCTTGGGCTCGCGTGTAATGACTCTGTAAGTATAAGAAAAGTCAAAGGTCAGAACATGCAGACAAACACAGTGATGACAATAACAAATATTATAGTGATGTTACACTCAGTTACCAGATTATTAGGTACACCTCTACAATCTCATGCAACCTAACATGACCACCCTGCAGTAAATCAACTATCATTGTGAATTGTGAATCTTACAGTTAAACTGGTGTTATATTGGATTTAAACTACACCCAGTTTATTAGATCCTCCAGTCTGAAACTAATCCAGCCAAATCCAACAGTCCCTCAAAAACCCCAACCTTCATGGAGATTTTAATGTTTGGTTTGTGTTGATACTGTTTATGAGCTGTGTTGATTCAACTTCAAGATAATTTTGGAGGCTGCATTCAGTGCTGCTGGTGACTATATGTATTACATTATTGATGTCCTGCTGTAATGTCACCATATTGAAAATTGGAATCAATTCACAATAAACATATAACAGTGAGCTACATGCTGTAGATACAGGGTTAAACTAAGGGAATTATATGTATATGAGGCTATACTGACCCTCTTCACTTTTTATATGCCAAAATTAGCCTAAAAAAATATCCTCACTAAAGCTCACCCTTGGGCACTGGTGACAGCTGGATCGAAAAACAAGGTACACAACCATCCTACAGTACACTGCTAAGGTAATGAAAACAAGACAAACACTAAATAATAACTATTAAAAGGTTACTGACATGTCCATCGATATCAATAGGACTTCAGGTTCATTCCACACAACAAGCTGTTTCTACCATCACTACAAACACTGCATCCTCTCACAACAGAACTCACAGTAATCCCAGTGCCAGTTGTTCAAGTCTCCAGTGAACTTCTAAAATATGATCATCCTCACTTATAACATGATCACTGCAAAACCTTGTGAAGCCTGAGGGCTCCATGACTGAGCACAGCAATGGCATCTTAATCATCTTTGCCTAATGATCGCTGATATCCAGTGATGTGATATTTACTGAAAGGAATGCAAATAAACTTAACCTTAGATGTGGTAGTCCTTCTATTCAATAACCTTTTTACACAACATGTGTCTCTTGCAGAGGGAAAATTTTTCTGTAACAGCTCACATGAAATCAGCTTCCTCTCTAGTCAGAAATAATGCATGAATACCATAGATAGCACATGTTCTGCTGTTAGAGGCTGTGGCATCAGTACTGAGAGCTTTTCTGGTATTTTTGTCTACTACTTAGAAACACATTCAGTGTAACCCACAGCCATTCAACTGAACCATAAACTACATCCCAAATGACCGTACAGTTGAATCAGCATGTCAACAAAAACCAAACATTATAACCTTCATGATGGGAGGATTTAATGCAGGACTGTTGCATTACACTGCATGAGGTTTTGTTAGGTGGACCTAATAAACTGGTTACAGAGTGTATATTGGGATGTGTATTCTGTCCCCTTGTTGTATGTAAGTGGCAGCTGGATGATATTACATCAGATATATCAACATATCAGTCTTCCAGTGACTGTATCCACATTTGAGCCACTGAATAAACCTGCTTTGGAAACCTACACAGCAGTGGTCTTTACTCTCTATGACTATTCAGCTACATTTTTCTTGATTCACAAAGCAGGGGAGGAGACAGCCAATCCAAAGTTTGGGTCAGATAAATGAAATGAAAATTCTGACCAGTTTGTCTTATTAGGGGCAGCAACGCTACCGAATATAGAAAAGGAGAAAGAAATTATACCATTTGAATTGTGTATGAATTGACCCAAACATTCATCAATGCCAAATGAGTGAGGGACACTGGATATTCTTTTACATACACAAATGACTGACTAGAAATACAAACTGAAAGTGGATATGTACAGTGCAGTCAGAAAGTCTTTGGACAACAATATGTTTTTCATTGTTTTGACTCTACTTGTTCACGCTGGAGAAAGTATGTCATGCAACCAATTTCATACATACATTTTAGGCTCAGAATAAAGCAACCACAAATGTTTTTTTAAAGGTATGTTCTTCATTGTCCAAGTTAGTCACCTGACCTCCAGTGAAGTGATCATGTGTTTCACTGCTGGAGACCAAGAAAAAAAAAGCCACACCAAATATTACACATTATTTAGTTAAATTCTTTGATAAATTATCCAATTACTTTCTGATCTCTACAGTGGAGATATCCTCATGTTAGGTGTTTCATTTCCAATCTGTTGTACAGAGACAAGAAAAGTATCCAGACACCTGACTGCACTGTGTGACTAACAGAACAACAAAACACTTCCTATTGTTAATGTAATCTGTTTAATCTAAAAGAGTTCCTATGGCATGTTACTGTATTTTGTATGTGAACATAGTTCAAGCTGGTTTTCAACAATGTTGCAGAGAATTTGTAGGTGCAATACATTTTAGGCCACCAGGGAAAACCTTTTTCATCTAGCCTCCAAGCAATAAAACTGAACACATTATTAGATTATTAGTGAAGGTGGAACTTTACACTTTTACAATAGAGCTAAGTTTTATCTGCTGGAGCTAGACAGAGAAAGATGTCAAGCTTTCTGTTGCACAAGTACAGTAGTAATTTGTGCTGCATGTAATCAAGAAAAACATTCAAATCTTTACATCAGTTCTTTGCAAGATTGTAGTCATATTAACTATGAGATAATTTAGAGGAAACAAACATTAAATCTGTATTTTAAGAAACGTCCTCATGAATATGCTCCAATAATGCGACCAGATGAGTGAAGTAAAGGAGGTGTAAGAGTAGCGATGGCAGACTGTGGAAGTGCTGCTGCATGGACAGGATCTTTTTTTTTTAAAGAGAAAGGGATTGACTGATGCTGATCCTGCAAATCCAAATAAGTCAGAAACACCAACCTGAGCCACTTAATTCACAGACAAATTTATATAATTACATCTGTTATTAATACAGGCAGAGTAAGCTTTCCATGCCTCTGATAACATTTATGCCTTCCTATAGCCCAGATAAGTCAAGTACAAATCTTGACCAGGTCACCCACAACAGTAGGTGTTTTGATGTTCGTACGATGCTGTTAACCGGGGTGAGTAATGCAGGGCTCGATGATGATGCATCACAAGGAAGAACACAGTTAGGCCAGCCTCTCAGTACACGTAGAAGACAACATCTGCAGGGTTATTATGGAGACTTCTCAGCTCCCTGCTGACAGAAGGTCAGCGTGCCACTCTGTGTAGTTACTGTCCTGTGTTCCTGAGCCTGTCTGGGACATGCCACTCATTTTCAAGCATGCTGAAAATTTGCAGGGTGAACTGTTAAATGAGCCTGTGAGTGTGACCTTGGCTAATGCCCAGATGGAAATTACAGTGGGGTAAAGAATGCGTAGTAGGTACTGGTACCTGGGCAAATGGGTTATGTATCACTGGCTGTTCCAAAAGCCTAGAGTATCCAGCACAGTGAGATGAGTTCTGATCAGCTCAGTTAAATCCCAGTTATTTATGAACGTCAGAGCAGCACTTTAACTCTTTGTGATCCTCACTTTTTACACTGAGCTCATCTTGCACTGGGCTACTGAAGGAGATGGACAGGCTATGGGGTGTTACCTCCATTACAAACAGGACTTGATCTCAGGGCTTGGAGTCAAAGAGAAACTCCACACTACACTAAACGATCACTGCGCTGACCTCAACACCCATCTCCACAGCTAGAGTGGTCCCGTGTGGTTTGTGAACTTGTGACCACACCCAGCTGTGAAGTAGCATTTTGTCATTGTGAAAGCTGTACTGCTCAGGCTGAGGAAGAGACAGAGGATTCAGTAAAAAATAGATAGCAATGTGGGCAGGATGTTTTTGCTGGGGCATAGTTACTCTTTAAAATTAATATTTCACTTTGTATTTTCCTCTGCAGCATGTGGCCGACAGTGTGCATCCTTACACTGTGTTCTATGAGCACACACTGATATTGTTTTGTGACTGATTTTCATTTGATGATTCTCAAAATCTTTTTTCAAACTGGTACAAAGTTATTTTATGTTGACTACTAGGAAAGTTTTTGATACACATGTTAAGAGAAACAGATGTGTCAAAGTGAAAATGTTAAACCAAAGTGAAACAGATACACAGGTCAGAGAAAGAGTTAATTATACAAATACTGAAGACATGAAGAGTGCTTGAAGAATCGTATACTGTTTTACTACTAGCCTGATATTGGTCATTTTAAGTATTTTTTAACGTATGTCATGTGTTCATTCAAGTGCTGTATCAGCAAAAAGATTCTGCATTTGTCATCAACTTGTAAGGCTGCACTTTGCAGATACGGGTTCACAAATCTGTAAAGGTTACAGATAGACTGAGAATTTAATGATGTCTTTTGGTGACTGATGAGCAAATGATACCAAAGTGGAAATGGAATAAAATGCTGATTCTATATTCTAGGAGCACCTGCTGTCTGAAGCAGTTGCGGTTTTCTTTTTTAACTCTGAATTAATCTCTTATGTAATCTCCCTGTGTGGAGATTTCCTGCCAATAAGCAGTGACACAGTGAAGATGGATGAACTTGAGGCAGCTCAGCCTGCTGGTTCATGGACATGTCGATGTGGACACTCTCATGCCACTCTGAGTTTAAAAATACACCAATCAGCCATAACATTAAAACACGGAACTGGTTTTATTGTTGTGGCTGATTTGTCTATATATCTGTTTTAAGAGTTCATTCTGAACCATTAGCAATTCGATTTAAAACTAAATTAAATTTGTAGTTTGAATTATTTTCCACAGCTTCATGGCTCGACTCAGTCAAAAAATACACAGATCAGTCACAACATTAAAACCAATCACCTGTTTTAATGTCATGGCTGATCGGTGTATGTTTTCCAGTTTTGTTACAGTGCACCAAATCACCCTGAAGCTCAGTACTGATGTTTTGAATCACAGCTACATTTCAGGAAATCAACAGTGAGCTGGGAGGAAGTGTTCAGATTTGAGTTTGTGCGCTGGGCACTCAAAGAAAACCAGTGGTTGGATCATCAGCTGCCTGGTGCGCTGAAAATGTAAAATAAATTAGTCCTACTACTACTACTGATAAAACAAGCACAGGTTATGTCTGTCAGTTTGACTCTGTCTTCATTTGTACAATATTGTGGAAAACATGGTTATGGAGGGTTAGTGGGTTTGGGGGTTGGTGTGAGGTGGGCATGAGGTGAATGTGAAGTGGGTGTGGGGGTGGGTGGGGGGTTGGGGGTACCTGATTGTTGCCAGTGGTCCCGCCGGGTCTCCCTCCTGCCATCTTTAACGTGTTAACAAGAAAAAGAAAATAACAAAATGAAATGAATATAAAGAAAATGTGGGACAAGGAGAGATTTTGTTAATGACTGCGGGACCAGAAATGACTGGCTGAGTTTTCAACAGACCGGTTCACCAATGAGCTCCTTTCATACACAGGACGTCTCATCATTTTTGACCAAACAAAACCAAAGTCTAAACAGTGTTCTGACTACATCTGCCAAATTGAAGAGCGCTGTAACATGAAAGGAGCCAGTTGGTAACCAGTACAACAGTGTATGTCTGTGTGTGTTGACTTTTAATGTAAAGATAAATCAAAAGCACATAGGAACGCCTTTTACTTTAAAGCTATCTCCATTGGGAAACAGAGCGAAAGCAGAAACAATGAGACAGCAGACATGGGACTAACAGTAATAAGAAAGAATTCATAGATTGAAGATACAATGAAATTCTCCTAGTTTGGAACAGTGCATGATAACCGATTTGGGAAGCTATGTGGTTCAATATCTCTGAAACAAACAGATAAACACACATAATGTAGATGAGTGCTTGACAAATTGAAACAAGCATTGTCCACCCGCACTGACAGAAACACAACAACAAAGGCTGTGTTCTGGCTGCATTCAGCTCGATCAAACAGAGTAGTTCAACAGTCTCGGACTATTTAATGACTCAAGAGAATAAGCTGCAGATTAAGTGCAGGCCTAAATACATGTAATCCATTTGAAGTCTGTATGTGAAAAATGGGAAACAGAGTGTTTGTCTTTTTAAAATAAATCTTCATTTTCACCAAACTGGACATGTGTTGTCTTTGTCCTCTTCTTCTTTAGCAACATAAAGGGACCATCACCTGTCAATGATACATGGATCTCATCTGGACAAAATCACACTTTTCCTATATACTGTATTTAGTATATTGTTTTGTTCACTTCATCCTTCTTTGGACAGAGGTCTGATGGTGGTTTGATGACAGAATGAAATAACCTGCATTAATTGTTGATGGAACATGAAATTCTGCTTGATTTGAGGATTAATTTGAATTTCAGGACAGCGTTTTTTTCTCTTAAACTTACTTCCAGCCAGTATCGTGTCATGCAAACTGCATTGACTGCACACGAAGCTACAGTTTTTTCATTCTATGTATGAGACTGTTTTCCATTAATTACCTAGACTGTGCTGTCCGCCACGATGTCATAATCAAATATTTTTACATTTTAGTTTCCCATACACAGATTTATTTGTGGCCACAGGATCAACACTGACTGCATCATATTGATTTTCAGTTTTTTTTTTTACCATTTCCAATGGGTAGCATCTTAGTGAGTGAGGCTTGTTATTTGTTTAATGCAGAGTGAAGCAGTGGAGCAGTATATATCATTTGGTTATTAATTGGTCACAAATAGAATTAATTCTGCAGAAGACTTAATTTTCTTCATTTTTTGTTAGTACATTGATGCCTTCTGCAGACAGTTACACAGGTCAATATTTTAAAATGTGTTCACCCTTTTCAGCAGCACTGACAGCTAATGTTAGGAAGCTTTTAACAGCTGTGCACATATGCCGTTGTGTGTGTTTTGTGTGTACTCACGTGGGCAGTGTTATTGTTCTGGCTGGATCGTGACCTTCGTCTGGAGGTGATGCCGATGTTTTCTCCTTTCAGAAGGGAGTGGACCACATCATCCAGAAAGGTCATCTGGACCATGGATGGATCCACATTCTGAGGCTCTAGCACCTGAACACATATCAGATTCACTTACTCTATGTATTAGATCTAATGCAACCTTTCAGTTGTGTAAATTTCCTTAACAAAAACTATGATAAAATATTCAATGAAGACCTTTTTTCTGCAACAAAAAAAATATTAAAACCAAAGGCTTTATTAAAAATAAACTGAATACTGTTTTAATGCAAAGTCTTCTTCAATGACCTTTATGTATCTGTGGAATCATGCAGTGTAGCTCCTGACTAGTAAAACAGTTCCCTCGATCACCCAAAAGCCTTTTGACCTGCTGCATTATTGAGCACATGTTAGCTAATGTTAAGAAACAAATGTATCATCTACAATCCCACTGAAAAATAAGAAAAAAAAACATGAAAACTGTCATTTACAAAGATATAAGCTAATTTTAGTATAACATTCCAGGGCTATTAGTATAATGATGACAGGATCAAAGTCGGCTTTCAGCTCTAGAGGTTCACTACAGAAATATTACTGCATTAATGTTATCTTAAGTTTGAGTTGTGTGTTTCAGTGAACAGGGGAATGAACCAAGTATCTGCAGTCCACCAGTCAGAGGGAACAACAGAAAGTTTGGGGCTGACAACTGGACTCACTGAGAAAGTCATTCTGCAGCTTTATTGTCATTCTGGTAAACAGTGACTTTTCTGCTAACCTGGTAATAAACAACAACATCTGTAACTATGGTAACTATAGACATCGCAGGTGGCGATAACTTTTCCTCAGACTGCTTAGAAGACATAAAAAATGTATTTGAATTGTCCTGTTTAGTTTAGTGTGAGTAAAACCATATCAGCTAAACTTAATTATTTATCTATTTATCCATTAAATAATAGTATATTACTGTACAGTAACATATAAACTGTATCCACACATTTTAAAGACATATGGTGAAAACTGTGTGTGTATGTGCGTGCGTGTACCTGGTCATTCATAACGACCATGTTTCGACTGAAGAGGTCGTGGTGTGTAATGATGCCAGTGAACCACTGGGTGGCCGAGTCTTGTCTATACACACGTACACGGTAGCCATTCAACGAATAGGGACCTGGAAGCAACAGGAAACAGTACTGTCACAATGTTATGTTCCCACAGCTGAAGACTTTAGTGCAGGTTCCTCATGTTGTAACTACTTACTACTACTTACAGTAATGAGGTGATTCATAACATGATGAACTAATAGTATTGAGAAAAACTCTAACAAATAAACAACAGCCATAATGTTTTACAATGATACACAATACACTGTGATAATGATGCAATCTACAAACTTATATTTCACAACATAAAAAGAATAATAAAAACTCACCTTGCATGAAAATTTCCTGCACCTTCTGGTCTTTCAGCCAGCCCTTCACTTCTTCATGGAGCTGAGGGTTGTCTCTTAACACTGGGTTCTGACTGTCCACCTCATCCTGAGACACACACACAAATACACAAGGTAAAAGAGGTAAATCTGAATAAGCTGTTCATGAATCGTCTGGACAGAGCCTGATTCTGCTGAGTCTCAGCTGGTTAAACATCTGTTCTGACCCTTTCTGCTCTCTGTTAGCACTTAAAACTGTGTTTCAATGGCACACACACAATGTGGTACTGTAATTGACATATCTTTTGTTTCTGTTTTAAGACACTGAATGAAAATTCAGATTTCTTTCTGCCACTTCTTTTATTTCAACATCATATAGTTAGAGAAGTTTCATTGAGAGCAAGACACTGGGGGAATGCAACCATGACACAGTTACACACATTCAAGCTGACCCGTACAACCACAGTCTGATCAGTTGGCCACCGAGAGTAAGAAGCAGTAGGGGCGTTGGGCAGTTCAGGGCCTTGCTCAAGACTGCTTCAGTGGTGCTAATGAGGTAGGGGCAAGTGCTGCTCTTTCACTTTCCCCACCCACATTTATTCTGCAAGTGTGAGAATCTAACAGGTGATCGTCTGCTCATCACCATCCCGAGAATATTAACAGTCAAAATATTTTAACAACATTAATATGTGTAATCTATCATCACACACAATCTGGAAATGTATTATGAAGCATTATAATCAGGCATTTTGATGGAGCTATTTGTAACTTTTCTCTGCTGCTGAACATGGTCTCTTGCTGGAAGCAGGTGCCGGTGGTTCCCTTGACAAGAGCTTCAGCCATAGTTGTGTTTACAAGACAAGGTTATAATACGTTCCCCTTTAAGACAGGCCACAGCTAGCTGGTTAGCATGCTAACTTCAATAGAAGAAAACATGTGATAAAGACAAGAGTTGACATTGGCATTTCTCTCTGCTGTTGGTGAGTAAAGGAATGAAGTTTGATGCTGAACTCGCAACGTTTCCTCTGGACTGGTAAATAAACAGTTGCTTTGAAGCAATAGCAAAACTTACAAATAGCTCCATTACAACCAAGTTTAAGAAGACTTGCACACCTAGTCCACTAGAAACAGGTGCAGACCCTGCGGTACTGAGTAGCAATGTCAGTGAAAAGCTGAGTTTCTGCTGTGCAACTGGTAGCAATAAGTAGTGAAAGGTCTTTAAACACAGACACTAAACTTTGATTCTGATCTGTAAAATCAATGTGCCAACAGCTACTAACTACTCAGAGAGACCCGTGTTCTTTAAATACATTAGAGAGGTACAGTGATATCAATACACACAACACAGTTGGTGTTCACTATGGATCCAAAAACAAATAAAGCCTTACATACTGTACACACATGCACAACAGCTCACAGACAAACCATCAGCCTTGAAAAGACTTGCCTTTGTTTCACACTCCAGGTCACACAGGGTGAGGGAGGCAAAACAGGGTGAAAAATTGGAAGAAAGCAGCACTAGAAACTATTCTATATCCTCACTTCGAAAACAAACACACACAAAGCAGCAATACACTGCACACTGACAGAGAACAGAATGAGGAAGAGGAAACCACTGTCACCACACTGGTAGCACACTCAGCTTTCCTGGTGTGTGTCTGTATTTGTGTGTGCACACATGGTTCAAGAGGTTATTTTAGGGCAGCCTTCAAGGTGATGGATGCATCACAGGTGAATCATCAGAATAAAACACTGAGCCAAACATCACCACTGTATTAGTAAGGAAGTATTATAGCAGGTAGGAGGGTTCATATTTCACAAATAATGCACAGATTTGCACAGCAGGACATTGTTCCTGCAGTGGACGAGGTCAGTGGTCTGTCTGCATTCTAATGATGGGCGGACACAGAGTAGCTGTTGACCTTCTCTGCATAGAGGGAGAAGTGAAAGAGTGGGAACTTCCTGCCTTCAAGAGAAAGTGAGTGCTAAGACTGACTACTGAGGAAAGAAAGAATCTACAGTTGGAAAATATTACCAGTATGATTTGTTCAGCCACTCAATCATCTCAGTTAACCAACTCGCATTACTGTCTACTGAGAAAATCACCACAGCAAACAAAAGAAAGGTTTATCTACCTAGTTAACAAAGATATTTATTCAAATTTATAGAATCCAAATTCAGATGTGAATGCCTCACATTTGTCTCTACAGTCCACATGACATGAAGGGACACAGTCAAGTGCAGCCCGAACAATTTCGAGCCGCAGGAGTCAAAGAGAGACAGAGACTCAGCAGGAAGCAGAGCAGACAGAGTGAGTCTTTCATTTCACCTTCCTGTCTCTCTCTCCCTCTCTCCCTGTCTCTGTCTGTCTGCCTCTCTCTCTTGCTGCTGCAGTGCTCTAGTTTCCCCAGCCTTGTCCAGCTCCAACTTAAACCAGCATACACACTAAAAATAGCACACTAGAATGCAGTGCTACAGAGGTCAGCATGTCTCTCATACATTCTTACAATTTGGAGCTTTCATTATTTGTCTTGCCACTCTTATGCCAATCATAAATCAATAACACCGCCTAAGAGTGATGAAAGAAAGGAGTATCCTGATGTGTATGATGTGATTTAGGTTTTAAATGGTACTTCTAACCCTAGAGTCACCTCAGAATAAAGCTGAAAAAGCTGTCATTACACATTAAAAAAGGATTTTAATATACCTCTACGACGTATATTTAGGATTCAGTATCTACACATCAAAATTAGTGACACACAGTATCATACAGCAGTCTATAACAGGAGATTATCATGTTTTCAAGTATCAATTATATCAGAATGATTTAGGAGAAAAGAGTAAAATGCCTATAAGTGGCTTTGTTTACCAATCTCTATGTCCACCATACAGCTGACTAATCTTAACTAATCTTTTCCCTTATGCAGATAGGCTATAGGATATAGATAGAATATAGGCTGACTTACTTTAGCAAAGAGAAGGATTAAATCCTTATTCTGAAGGTATTCTGTCAACAGTGGAACTGGAGGTTCTTGTAGTGACAGTGATATTAATAGAACTTTTACGCAGCCTTGGAGCCCTCACTGTCCTGCGGTAACTATGTTTAGCTTTACGCTGGCAGAAAATAACACATGTATGCGCCTGTGAGTCTATTTCTGCTTCCACCACTGCGATCTATTCTGGCTCACCATAGGCCTGTTCAGACATGATATGCACAGAAAAGGCATTACCATGGCAACACGGTCACCGCGAACACCTATTGGTCTATTTTCAACAGACTGGAGAGAAAGGGAATATGAGCACAGAATCAAGTGCACGATATTCACTGTGTGTGATTCACTATGACTGAAATGTGATTCAAACAGAGTTAGAGAGTTAGAGCTGGGCAAGCTACACATAACAATCCCAGTATACAGCATATTATTCCATATCAGGAAACTGATATACATGGGATAAAGTAACCTTACAGGAATGTACCATGTAATCATCTTCACTGCTCAGTAATTTGCAATATTGTCCAAAATGACCTGATGCAGGCAGAGATATTTAAGTGATGATACTACAGTAAAGAGTATGATCAAATCTGACAGGGACACATTATCTCATGGTTTATATCATCATATCATATAAATTCAACACAATACCAAGAAACTACAGTACTTTTAAATTACCTTCACGTTTAAAAAAGTTTTAATGAATAGCTAAAAGTAACCAAACTTCACATTCCACTCACATGAAGTGAATCCAATGTAAAAAAATGTGTCGTATTATTTATAGAAACAAAAGCATCTTAATTTGTCTTCCAGATGTACAGACACAGCCAGTGTAGCCAATTTACTATTTCAGCAGCTAACTACTCATTAAATCTTCTACAAGTATAAAAACGTTTGGCATGCTGCTTCCCTGTATAGTGTTTACTTCAATCAAAGGTAAAAGATATGCCAGCGAAGTGCGACTCTCCCTGCCTCTGCTGCTCATTCACTGCATGACAGTAAACAACCACAAGGTGAAACTAATCTCTAGCCATTTTGAATGAACTTTAATAACACTGTTAACTAGGACAGAACAAGTTCAACAATAAATGGGATTTCTTTTGTGCTTTAAGATGAAGATACTTTATAATCTACTCATTAAAATACATTGTGGATAACAGCTTTAATTATTGTCTTCAAGCTTTTCCTTGCACTATTTCTATAACTGAAGGCTATTTGTTAAAGCCACCGAGTACAACAAAGGTTCACAAACTACAGTGTGACATGAGGACATCTTGTGCATCAGATAATTAGTCACATATCAACAAAAAATGACACACATTCACATATATATGGAGACAAAGACAGATGGCTTGTTAAAGACTTGAAACACCCCTCTTTTCACGTCTTCTCAGGGCCACTGCTCGTTGCCATGGAGATAATGAGACTGAAACAGGAGGGAGCAAACTGCAGGAGAGTTTCTGATGTCATTATTCTTTTAAAACTGATATAGTTGCTCAGGGACTGAAATGATGAACATTTTTAGATGTAGTATGTTGTGTGCTTTCAGGTATGAAGAAGTACAGTACACCCACCCACACCCACACCCACACCATCAGATTTGATAGAAAACCTAATTATGTTCACAGCTTGAACCAGAAAATGAGATGTGAGCAGAAAATAATATCAAATGTTGATTATTCAAAATTGTTTAACACAATTTAGAATTCCCAAAGAAAGTTCAAAATGAAGTAAAAATAGCAAAGTAATGGTTTGATATCACAATAACGTGATAAATCGGTTTTTGTTTGATACACTGTTGATGTATTAATGTGAAGTAACTGTTTGATATTTGCATCATATGTTTGTATTTATATTCTGTGTGTATTTATTAGGGTACAAGCATCTGCTGAGGAAGACTGTGATATGTGGTCGAAAGCTGTGGAAAAAGCTTGAAAGTGGAACTCTAGTTAAGACTATTTTTGAAACGACATTTTTACAATTAGTTTTCAGTATATACTGACAACTTATAGAACATATAATACATGTAAACATAACAAATTTCATCTGAAAAAGGACAAAACAGACAGTTACACACACACACACACACACACACACACACACACACACACACACACACACACAGAGCAAGAGAGAGAGAGCGAGAGAGAGAGCGCTTTGTATTAGAGTACTGCAGGGCAGAAAGCCACAAAGTTCCACTGAGGCAAGACTGTCAGCTGAAAAGCATTAAAGAAAAGCCTGTGTGTGTGTGTGTGTGTGTGTGTGCGTGTGTGTGTGTGTGTGTGTGTGTGAGTGTGTGTGAGTGTGTGTGTGTGTGTGTAGCAGCTGCTGCTTCCCTCCAACTCTTGGCTCCTCACAGCAGTGTCCTCGTCATTTAGACATATTACCCCTCTGCAGATGCAGCTGAAAACAATATCAAATCTGTGTCACTAGCAGAAAAGCTAGAAATGTAAAAGGGATTGTTTACTGTATCATTTACACAGTACAATAATAGAAATCTGTGTCCCCGCCTTAACTGTTGTTATCTCTTGAGATATGAAAAACATGGCTCAAGAGTTTTCCTGCACACATTAGTTCCGTATCTCAATCCACCTGTCTCCACTTCCTGTAAAACCTTCTAATCTTAAATATTTTTGATGATCCTGTACTTGTTGTGATTTGATCAGCTAAGCCCTCCCATCATATAAGCTTCATAAAGCTTGTGATTCAAGTAATGGCAATATCATGAATCTGAGAGGTGCATTTGAATATCAGATGGCAAAACTTTGTTTGCATTTTCAAAGAATGTGTTTGCAATTTAATTTATTAATTTTTCCTTTGTTCTATGTCTACATTTTCAATTTCAATTAATTGACTGAGAAATACTCATCACAGTAGCATAGAGGTGACATCATCATCCAAAGCCCATTATAATTTTTGCTTGAAAACAATTAATCGATTATTGAAATAGTTGACACTTAATTTATGTTCTGTGATCTGACTATTCATCGACTGCAGCTCTGTTCCACTTCACTTGTTAATATATCACACTGAAGAATCTAAACACACAACTGTTATTTCACTGGGATACAGCTATCCAGTCAAGAGCTCAAATTAAAGCACATGTCAATAACCAATAAACAATAAATCGATCATAAGTAACTCAACATCATTACAACTGGACTGTAGCATTTGATTTAATATGAGACATAGTGTCACAATGTCTACAACACCAGTGCCACTACAAGTAGTGACTCTCTGAGGGCGGAGGGTGTTTTTACACGTTAGAGATAGAGGGTATAGATAGACATTTACATCATTTTGACTCGACTAGAAAGAAGAATACATTCATTTTTTTTAAATGTTTGTAACCACTAACACTTTTGGTATGAAGAGGAACTCAGTCCACATACTGCACTAAGAGTGTGTGTGGTTTGGTCAAACTCTTGAGTCAGCACTAACAGTTTTATTCTCCACCTCCCGTCCCTCAGCCTCAACACACACACACACACACACACACACACACACACACACACACACGAGCAGCAGGCTGGGTTGGCCCACTAAACAGTGACTTCATTGTACCGTTTATGCCAAACAGATTGCAGCCCACTCCCTCTCCCTCCCTCCCTCCCTCCCTCCCTCCTCCCTCCTCTTCCTCCCTCCAGTCTTCCTGTCCAACTGGAAAAACAGAGAGGGGCGTGGCCATGGCTTCACTGCTCTGAGTGTGTATGAGAGTGTGTGTGTGTGTGTGTGTGTGTGTGTGTGAGCGGGAGAGAGTCAGACTGTTTTTTCTGTTCTGTGGGGTTCAAAGGTCCTCAGAAGAATGGGCAGCTCTGTGCGGGCAGAGGAACAGAGAGCTGGAATGGAGGAATCTGTGTGTGTGTGTGTGTGTGTGTGTGTGTGTGTGTGTGTGTGTGTGTGTGTTTGTGTGTGTTGGAGTCAGCAGTGCCAGGAAGAGAGAGTAAAGCTGCCACTTTTCTTCACTTGAGTGAGTGTGATAGTTATTTTGAAAAGGAGCTACACTAAGAAATACGGTACACAACAGGAACTGTGAGTGAGATCCACTTATATTTAGGGTTAAATTTGATACAAAGTTTTAAAACACGATATACTTGATAAAAAGTTTAGAGCACTTTTATGGCCAACAAAGAACTTTGACCTTTTAGGTAAATGTCTCTAGTCTGTTAAATATCCACCTTCAGACAATCACAGCAAAAACCCACACGCAGAAGACCGCAGACTGAAAATATCAGTGCAAAGTAAAGTAAACAAAGGTTTTTTTGTTGTTTTTTTTTTAAATCAGACAGACAGGATATGACGAGGGCATTCTGTTACTGCTTACTAATGTCCTCTTCATCTACCCATGATGCTCTTTGGAGTGCAAATATTTTGCAGCTTGTCTTTGAAGATACTAGTTGTTTGAAGTGGGATGACATGACCACTCACTGTCACTGTCTGGGGTTTGCATGGGACTGAACACAACAGTGAGCTCTTTGCGGTGGTCTGGTGTTGAGATGTGGTGACAGAGGTGGTACAGCCGCTGAGCATGACCGTAACCAGCAAACTGTGCTGAGACGAACACGTCTACACAGTTAACAGAGATAGTTCTGTATTGAAATACTGCTCTGTAGTTACACAGTAGTAGCATGTGCCTCCTCATGAGTGTAAACACATGTCAGGGCACAGTTGCTATAGAGATACCACATGGAGACAACAAAAGCTGTAATTGGTCAGGTTTGGCTGATGCCAGGGGAGAGAGTGAAGACAACGTGACACAAGTTGAGGAAAGACTTAGTTATCTGTTGCTTTTTTAGTAACACATCTAATGAAACCAGCTCCACTGCAAACCCTCAGCTCACTGTGATCTCACTGTGATCCCTGCTCTCTGTCACAGTGACAGACAGAACACAAACACAGCGACTGCATGGCAGTTTACCTCCTGTTAGGAATGAATGGGAAACACAGAACTACATATCAACACCTTCTCTGTAGGTATGTACAACAGGACTGCTGTTACCTCCTTGCCAATCCTAACCACAACTATAGATGACACACCATGACCTACTTGCTTTTGTAATATTTACCATATAGCCTGGTGTATGAGTCTCATTTCCACATACACATACATGGAGGTCCTTGTTGTCAACACAACACGTTGGGGTGTGATGTAGCCATCTTGTTCCTAGGGAGCCTGGGTTAGCAGATTTCTCTGCTGTGGGTCTGAGCAGTGTTACATAATACACTGCGTTTGTGTTCTGTGGACTGCAATGTGTTTTGTCAGTCCTCTCTGTCCAAAGAGAGGACATATTCTTTTTAGATCTTTTTGTTTTTGTGTAGTGTAATCAAAGGCCTCTTGGTGTCACAGTGTTTGAAGCACTAATGATTGACTGTGCTGTGTCAGAACTTACACTGGTGAGAAAACCATCAGAGAGTGACTGCTAGAACTGACTGTAGTTCATGATTGACCATAGGTGTGCATATCAGTTTATTTATTCTCTGTTCTCCATAGGAAGGCTAGAAACTAAGCATAAATATATAAGTAACACTGACAATATACTAACAACCAATTAAATCACAGAACCAAAGCTACACTACTAGTCAAAGACTGGTAATAGAAAAGAGGCCTTTTCAGGGATGAAGAAGTTGGTGAACTTTCCTGCAGCAGTGGAGGTAAATGAAGCCTCGACAGTTAATGTGAACAGCTCCTACAACCTTCTGTCTGTACAGAGACAGTGTTGGAACAAACTGTGTCACTACACTCTCTGATTCATTATTAGGACAACACCGTACTGCAGGAAGTAGGACTGTATATTACTGTCAGAACAGTAAGAACAAGACAAGTAGCAGAGGAAGACAGACTGGTTCATCCTACCCCGAGATAATGAGCCACAACATTAGACAATGACGACCTGAACCCCACAGAGCTGGTGTAGGATGAACTGAAAGCAAAGCAACCTGCAAGTGACACACATTAGTGGGGAACAGAGTTGGGACCAACTTTCTGAACAATGTTTGATATTTATTGTCACAAGTGTATTCAGCTGATGGATGAGTAAAAAATCTAGATTAAATTTAGAGATTCCATGATTCTTTTCCCCCGACAGAACTTGCTTCCTCGGGATACTACCCCCATGCATAAGGACAAGAGACTTTCACCACAGATTGGGATTTTACATGGGATGCACGGCCGATTCAACTTTTATTGTATTTTGAACTTTGTATATCGTATGTTTTATATTTATTTTTCACTTTTACAATGTCTACGAAGTAGAACCAACATAATATAGCAATTTAGATGTCCTGGAAGAGATTCAGAGGCAAAATAGAGACAAAATAATACAATTTAGTTGTTTTTTACACAAAATGGTTGTGCACAATGGCAGAATCTGATGATGCATAGGGTAAATGAAGTGGCTAAGGATTGTATTGTGTGTTTACATAGCCTCCTGTAGTGGAACTCATTAGTATTGTGTAGCCAGATTTAATTTTAAGAGGTAAAAAACCCCTATGGCACACTTTGGGTACCTTGGCTATCCAAGTGTCCAAATGGAGAGTCCACCTGGCCCTGTCCCTACTAAAACTTTTGTAGAGTTTGTGTGCTTTGTGGTATTTCTAACTACATTGTTACAGTTGTAGTCATGAAGTTCCTGAATGAAATCAGTGACATCCTAGTGCATGGGACCATTGTTATCATGGTGTTATCCACTGTCTGATTTAAGATTAATTCTAGGTGAGGACAAAAAATGTAATTTTTCCTTAGGTTTATCACAATTTACTCAGCTAAAGTAACAGTCACAATGTTATTGACACATACAATGAATTCTCTGAGGTCTTACCTATCCATAGTGACCAAGCTCTTACAAACGGACCTGATGGTTGTGGAGCTATTGTTGATCTATTTTGGGTATGTCTGTCTAGGCGAGGCATAACCCCCAGCATCCCTAGGGCTTCACAGGTTAAGATATATTATTTATCTGTTTTATGCTTTAATTTCTGAAGCAGTGAGACATCACAGTGTGTAAATTAAGGCGTTCCAAAGCTTTTGAGCAGCAGTGTATTTCCAACCAATCAAACAACAATTATTTATAAATGAGTAGCCTTGTTCCCAAAATAGGCAGTGGTGTTAGTTGAGTTACTGTTGTTTTGGTATAAAAAGAAGAGTTGAGGACACCCACTATGGAAACTGTGCCAGCACAGAAAGCAACGGCTCAATGGTCACAACAACCTTAGACTTAAAGAGCTGTAGTGGATAAATGAGATGACAGGATGCCAGTAGTGTGGCGAGACTTTAGACTCAGAGTGTGGCCACAGAAGTGGATGAGATGAGTCCTGCTCAAAGTCCAACATGAAACCTATTGGTGGTGTATACTATTATCTCCAACATCAACAAACAGATAAAATACTGCAAATAAACTCACTTTATCCCCTGAAGCTGTGTGTGAAGCCTGCACAGTGCAAGCACATGAAACACCATCACATACACTGATCCACTAAGAACAGGCAATAAAGTTACCACCACACAACAAACTCACCATTTCATCTGCTTTATCCCAGACATGAAAAACATTGGATCTATTCCAATTTATAATGAATTTAACTTGTAAACATAAACGTGTAGTTGTATATGTGTAACTTTGTAACCCAGTGGTAAACTGTCCATAATTTCAAATTGGATGACATAATAATGCATAAAATTCAACAAATCCAAGTTGTATTATGTAAGTATATAAGTTGTATATTGCTGCAGTGAAAACTATTGATACATTCACTCAATTCCCATGTTTGTTTTTAGAAAGATTAATGTATCCACATTGTCATTTTTTGGCCTTTATTCTGGTAGCCACAGTGAGAGAGAGACAGGAAAGTCAGGGAGAGAGAGAGGGGGTAACATGCAGCACAGGGCCACGGGTCAGATCGAACCCGGGCCGCTGAGGTTAGAACTAAGCCTTTATGGTATGTGCTCTACCAGCTTGGCTTATATGAAAGACAAAAATAACTTGACAACTTTTTTGCCATATCATCTTCCATGCATATTATATATATGCACCAACATGTCTTTCATGTCTTCTTTTTCACAACCCACAGCACTATACTCCAGTTCATCAACTACCATGTCTGAAATTCAAACCATTATGTGTAGGTTCTTCTTAGGTTCAACAAATTGCAGCCTTTTAAGCATGTTAAGTCCAGGTTGAAGGAAAATATAAAAAATATAAGCCAGAGTTGCACTGGCTGTTGTCTTCTCTCCTCCCCTATCAGTTGCTCAGTGACCACAGTGACAGCCATTTTCTTGCACTTATTCTGTGAATAATTACAAAATAAATTATTATGACACGTTACATTTGGATATCACTTTGGTGTCATGATAGTCTAGCTAAAGAGAACCAACCAGAACTAACCAATATCATCAAGCTCCTGGAATACTATCAATGTTCTGCTGCCACCAGAATACAATGTCAGAACGTTCATCACATCAGTTTACACAGTGCACCCATGGTAACTGGCCATGACAGAGTCAGTGCACGGGCCACAGTGAACAGACACAGAAACTACTGCACTGATTCAAAGCATGAGTCACCAGAAGACATGGCAACAGTGGATTTGACTTCTGATTGGCTGCAATCAAATGAAAAAATAGAAACTGTGTCTCACTCTTGGTATTTGGACTTGTCTAAAGCACAAACTGATGACGGATGGTCAGAGTGTGGAACACAGTCTTCCCGTCTGGTTGACACTGAGGGGAACACAGTGTTCCAGCCAGCACAATACAAGCTGTGTTCAGCTGCGGAGCTCTGACACACATACACACACTCTAATTAAATACACAGCCGCATAACACAAGTATACATCCCTATGAAATACTGCTTGTTGTGGCGCTACAGTATCTAGTGTGTGTCTGTGTATCCGTCAGTATTAATATGTGTGATGTGTGGGTGTAAATTATGAGTCAGTATTGAGAAGTGTAAAATCAGTCAGAGAACAGACTGTGGCTGCATGTGTTGGCTTTGTGTTCACATTAAACCCTGGCAGTGTCAGATCCATATGGAGCACAGCACCCAACCCTGGCTGCTCTCTAGGGACAATGATACTCCATGGCTGTAGTATCCAGCCTAGAGCTAATTGTGAATGACAAATTCCTCATTAACTAATAAGATCCAGTTAAAATGTGTACATCTGCCAACAGACAACGTAGTCACAGTTCTGTTTTAACAGAAGCCTTTTATTCACATCAAGATCGCAGGTAGTTCTTTCATGTGTGAACTGCTCTGCAGCTAAAAGCTGTGATATGAGACAGCACAGCCAAGAACCTCCTTTCAAACCAAATGTATGTACCATCAAATGTACACATGTGCCATCATTCAACTGTAAAGCAGCTATAGGCTGGCAGGAAGTACAACAGTTCACAATCTCTACAATTCTTACATTTTTCTGAAATCAACAATACCAGGTGCCACAGGTATGCATGAGATGAACAGTGTGCACACAGCTGGGTACAGGTGCAGGACAAAAAACAGCAACAAAGGGAAAAAAGAGACAATCTGCACACTGCAATTTCCTAGCTCCAAAGCCTTTGTCTGACTCTGTCTGTGTACAGCCTGTCTCTGTTCACAGGGATGTTCGCTTGACAATGACCTTGCAGATTGGAACAAACTCTGGATATGCAGACAGCCTCTTCTTTGATCATATAACATATGATATTGGAAGTGTATTAATAATTCATGATGATAGAACATATCAGACATCTTTTGCAAAACGATTTGCCAATGTCACGGGAAGCAACTTCTGGTTACAGAACTCATGTAGTCTCACAAAAGGTGAGTCTGGGTCAATGAACTTAACTTTGCTCTTACATTAAATGATGGTTTATCTTATAACTGTATTGTAGAAAAACTTTAAACATAGGTACTAATTAACAAGGCTGACTTTAAACCTCTTTCAACCATCACTTTAGTTACCTCTAAAATCAGACCTGGTTCAACTTTCCAAAGAATGGCTGCATTTTAAGTAGATAAAGCAAATTTAGTTCCTCTAACAAGCTAAGAAATACGATTAAACCAAACTGAATTTCGGAAGCAATACTGCATGAAGAAGAATGGAGGCATCTCTGTTGTGCTTTCTAACAACATTTCTGAAGCCAAAGGTCATATAAAATATGATGGATGCTCTTTTTAACCAGCCATCCTTTAGTCTATTTTTATAGAAGATATATATAGTTATATTTAAATGGTTTAAAACATTAAACTGAGTTTCACTAACCTGTAAAACAGAAAATTCTCATTTTATGTTATATCTCATTTGAACAAAAGTGTTCAAACAAGATATAATGTGTTAATAAGTGAGCTTTAGAGGATTTTGTTGCTGTTGGATAGAGTCAGGCTAGCTATCCCCTATGTTTGCAGTCTTTGTGTTAAGCTGAGCTAACTCTCTGCTGGCTGTCGCTTCATATTTACCGTACAGACCTAAGAGTGGTATTAATCTTCCATTCTATTAATCTGAGAAAGAAAATAAGCATGTTTCCTAAAATGTCCCTGTATTCCTTTATATCTAAGCATACTGTTAGTTAAAATCAATCTTTGTATCAAATGGCTTTACTGAATTACTAGATATACAGTGGCTTCACAAAGTATTCAGGCCCCTTCACTTTACTATGTTGTAACTATAAATGGATACAAAAAGAAAACATGTTTTTAGAAATTGTTGCAAATTTATAAAAAAAAAATGAAAAGATGAAATCTCTCATGAACAAAAGTATTCAGGCCCCTTGATTCAGTTACAGCTTCCAGTTTCCTGGGTTAGTCTCTACAAGACCTTGGCTGGTCAACTCACAGTCAGAGACTTGTCCCGAAGCCACTCCAGCCTTGTCTTGGCTGTTGGCTTCAGCTCATTGTTGTGCTGAGAAGTGAACAGTAGCCCAAGTCTGAGCTCACCTGCACTCTGGAGCAGGTTTTCTTCAAGGACCTCTCTGTATTTGGCTGCATTCATCCTTCTCTCAGGTCTGACTAGTCTCCCTGTCCCTGCTGCTGAGCAGCACCTGGTGTTCACCAGACACAGAACTTGGAGCCCAGAGGGTTCAGTTTTTGTCTCATCAGACCAGAGACTCTTGCTCCTCAGTACAATTTACCAAAATGTGTACGAATAATTGTTGAATCATTATTCAACTTGGTTTTGTAATAACTCACAGCGATGGTTGTAACCTTTGATGCCAGACTGTCCAGTTGTGAAGGTTGTAGTGTCTGAAGATAGGCGGTTCTCACTGGAATTTGTTGTTGTGAGGAGAGACTAACCATGACCTTGTATTCATTGCAGTTTGGCATAATAAGCTGGTGGGGGGAATAGCAGTTTCTATTATGTTTCTCACGTGCAGAGTCTGTTCCTGGGCCCAGAATAAATATGTTCATTTTAGTCAATGGTGCCTGAGCAAAGAGTGATTTTTAATTATTAATCACTCATCCTCTGAGTCCTCAAAGCAGGCTGGCATATACCTTTTACTCACAGTGGCTTCTGTCTATCCACTCTACAATGAAAGCCTGACTGATTGAGTACTGCTGAGATGGTCGTCCTTCCAGCAGGTTCTCATCTCTGCAGAGAACAGCTGAAGCTCTGTTAGAGTTACCGCTGGTTCTTGGTCACCTTTGAGGGCGGCATTTCAGTTTTTATTTTTGATAGTGGTAATAGAGGTAGACAAGTAATGCACAGGGAGAGAGGGGGGTTGATGGTAAGGGCCCAGCCTTGACACGTGGTATGTGTTTAACCAGGTGAGCTCCTGCTGTACCTGGTCTAAATAGCTTTGTAAATGACAGAGTTCAGTTTTTGATTTTTAATAAAGTTGCAAATAATCTCTGAAAACTTGTTTTGTTTTCACTTTGTCATCATAGGTCACTGAGTGTAGACTGATGGGCAAAATGGCAATTTTACCCATTAAAACAACAAGGTGTGCAAAAAGTGAAGGGTGTGAATACTATTTGGAGCCACTGCATCTGGTGGGCATCTGTTCCAGATATATGGCACTGTATGGGTGGTAGTTACTTAAACAGAAATCAGTAGTAATCAGGCACAGCAAGCTACTTCACAAGGCCTGACAGTGATTCGGTGTATTCATGAGCGTGAGTGTGATTATTACCTGGTATGGCTGGAAGGTTGAATGGTCCGAAAGGAAGTCCAGCTGTTGGTCTAACAAGAATTCCACTGCTGTTACTGACGACAACAGGCTCTTCCCCACCACTGGCTTAAACGCCTGCACACACAAAACATACAACATGGTTAGCAAAAGGACAGCTTATTTCTATCAGCAATCTGATCAAATCATCACATCACAATCAATTTAGGGTAAGTGATTTGTAGAATTCATCAATTCTGCAATAAATATGTAATAAACAACAGATGTATTGTTTATTTTGGAGCTGCAATTTCATATAAAAAATGCTGTAAACCAGAGGAAACAGAGAAAAGAAGGAAGAAAGATGAATGACAGAGCAACATAAAAGATTAGAGAGAGAAAAACAAGATGAAGGGAGAGAGAGAGGGGGAGAGAGAGGGATGGAGGAGAAAGAGACAGAGAGCAGGGCATAGAAGGAGAGCTCCAGAGTGGTGAATAAATTAATGAGCAGAGGAAGTCTGACAGTTCAAAGGCAGAACACTCCACTTTGATGTTGCTTCTTTTACCCACACACACACACACACACACACACACACACACACACACACACACACACACACACACACACACACACACACACACACACACACACACACACACACACACACACACACACACACACACACACACACACACACACACCGATGATGTCTGTCAGCCTGCGGTCTGAGCTCAGCTGTTACTGCACATACAACACAGAGAGCAGTGGCTTCCATACTTCCTCTTAATATCTGTGCGTGCTGATGTGACTCTAATGCACTCACGCTATTTACAGCTACATTCATCACTGTGCAGAGGTAGTCTTGAAGTTTCTTTACAACCACATCACTTCTCATTTTTTATTTTAATATCAGTACATCAGTCAAGTATACACTGTGTGTGTCTGTGTGTGTTTAGCGGCGTTCAGTGCGGCCATCATTTATGGTTATATAACCCGGTCAGTCTAATAGAGAGATGAGAGATTAGAGGTGAGAAACATGACCGCTGTGACCCCCCTCGCTGACAGACACACACACACACACACACACACACACACACACACACACACACACACACACACACACATCCACAGGAGGCAGCAGGCAGTAGGACATTGTGCTTGCAAGCAAAACATGATAGTGTGTGTGTCTGCAGCTCTATTTCTGTCTGTCTATACATATCACATTTCCAGCCTGCAGTGGCAGCATGCAGCCAGCAACGCAGGCCACACTGCTGCATGTTATTTTAGAAATTATTGGTATTTATTTTAGTAAGTGACTGAGTCCTGACCAGCATCCCATTCAGTAGAATCATTAGAATACCACACTGACAGTAAGTGTGCTAACACACAACAATATCCCACTTCAGATCAAATTCAGGACATGATGTTTGTATAAATAACCTGGGTATTTACGTGATTCTGATGTATATCTGTTTCTATCTAATTTTATTTCTCAAACCTTTTGTGTCTGAACTGACTGAGCCTCATCAACAATTGTGGATGGACTCATGATATATTTTTTTGGCTACATGTAGACTGCTGAATTTACAGGAGCTTCTCTGTCTGTTCTCCAGCAATGGAACACAAGAGCAACAATCAAATTTATCGTTTGCATAACCACTGTCAGACATTCACTTTCATTTTATGCAGATGTTACCATGCCATAGCATCGCAGCCCATATCTGAAGAGACCACTATATTCCTTCAGAACTGTTGGATGGTCAAATAGCTTCTGTATATCCACTTTTTCACACACAGATTTTAGCTCTGTGTAAAAAACACAGCCTACAAATTCATTTGAGTGTCAAAGCGTCAGGAGTGCCTGTGCAGAGGGCTCCAGTGAAGAAAGGCAGTGTCATGCCAGACCACAACAACATCTGATAAGGTGCTGCTCCGGATGAATTGCTTTGTGCCACAAACACTGAATGTCTACTTTTTAGCACACAATCATCATGACAAAAGATCAAATAACTGCCACCATGAAAACTTTCCACTTGCAAAATTGTATCTCATAGTACTATAAACCACTGTGTAGTACTCAGATACTCGGACTTCAGAACTTCCTGAATTCTAGTTCATTGTCTGACCAGTAATTGAAACAACACGCCTCCACCAGCACAATTCCTTGTATTTCTCTCAGGGCTGGTTTTGGTCTGAAGGCCCACTAAGGGGTTATCCAGGTTCTGAAACCAGGATTATATCGTTTACATGTGCGCAACAGGGATACTGGGAAAATCTGGTCAGAACGGGGACACTAGAGTAAACACACTCAGAGAGGATAACACTTTACCATGCCAAGGGAGATTCTCACATATAAATCCATCAACAGCGCAAACCTAACAGCCTTTTACTCTTCACAGAAAATTAAACTGCTGCAACAGTGCGCAGAGTCTGTGTGATCAGCCATCAGAGGCGAGAGTCTCCACTGTACATGCTGCATTTATAACCTGGATCCATTATAGATGCATGATGGGAAAGATTTATGAGAATGGCCACCACTAACAGCCTGGACGCAGAGCAGAGATGATGCAGAAGTAGGATGGAACCTTGACAAGGTTTACAGCATGTCAATACAGAACACATGAAGTAGGGCTTGCTACCATGGCTACCACTGCAGGCACAGTTGGCTGGTAAAATGCTGAAAAAGGATGCATCACCATGACCATGGAAAAGAGAGGGACTCAACTCAACAGATCTCAGAACAGATTCAAAATGCAAGACCATCACAACACCAGCATTTTAATAACTAACAGGTCTAAATGAGTCTGCAGCATTTTTCAGTTGCGTGTGTGCTCTGGGGACCTCATGTTTTATTACTTTATTTAACGATTATCTCATTTCCAGCAGAAAATGATATTTCCAGCGTTGTCTCTGCCATTCAATCACATAAACATAAAAACCTAAACAGGTCTTTAACAACATAAGGTCCACTGACTATCTTTTAATTTGATCAAAATCATTTTTTTCACATTTTTCCTCCATCCATTGATGAAGACAGTGGGATGTGAGTGAAAGATCTGGAAAAACTCCTTCAACCCCATGTCACATGTTTTCAGTAACAGATGGAGGCAAAATCAGAACAAAAACTCCATCCTTTGATGAAGTCCTTTAGACATAGTTTAAAGTTCCAGAAAAAGCTAGTCAGTGGACCTTGAGTTGACATTATTCTGTCAAACTACTATTTCAAAGTCAAGACAGCAGTTGACATTCTGGAGCTTTTAGTCATATCACATGATCTTCTTATTAATGAACCTGGTGGTGACTGTTTTTATTAACTGCTGTTTCCATGGGAACAAATACAATTCCACACTGTTTCTGTTGTTGTCAGCGAGGAAAACAAAGGAAAAGTTGGCAGGATAAATGATTATCAATAATGATTCATGCTCTGGCTACTTTAACTCACACCTCACAGTCAGAGCTTTGATTCTGACTCATCTGATTTCCATCTTTACAAGAAAACTGTTTCTGTCTTTACTATTACATTCGACCAGATTTGTCAGAACCTGCCGTTTGCTGACTCATAATTGCTAATGAAAGACATAAAAACTACAAATAACAGAACAGCAGGAAGTTCATTTAGGTACATTAAGTCCAACTGTGTTCAGTGAAGCAGATGATAGGCAGACCTGCACCATTAAACCTGTGCTGGATTCATCCACACACAGACACATGTCAGTGATGAAAACATGAGACTTCACAGTTCTGGATTTAAGATATTTGATTCTAACTCAGCAACTTCAAACACAAAGCGTGGCTGCCATCTATGGATCGCTGCTCCCATTCCTCTCACACTTAAGGAAATGACAGTTCCTCCATCCCCTCTAAAATGGCATTGACACACACACACACACACGCACGCACACACACACACACACACACACACACCCCACTCAACCACAATTAGGTCACATCTGCCACAGTGTGCCAGGAAAAAGCATTCTGTCACTGTGTATTTCCAGACAGGCAGCAGGAGAGTGGATGAACAGATGAGAGACACGTTCACTTACTGTCAGTACACAACACACATGGATGGATCTGCACAGAAATAAAGACAACGACGATGTAATGACAAAGCATATTTACACACACACAAAGACACACACACAAGCTTCCCAGCAGTATTAGTATCTGAAGAGGACAGACATGGAAAAATGTCGGCAGAAGATCAGTCTCCATGAACACACAGCTCATCCTCCACTGCTCTGTGTGTGTGACACGTGTGTGTGGTGAATAATTGATAAAGAGAAGTGCAGCAGAATGTAAAGGAACTGAAGAGGGGATGATGGAGCTCATGCATCATTAAGAGAGGCTCCCTCCCACACACACACACACACACACACACACACACACACACACTAAAGCTTTGTCATCCAGGAGGCCATTATCTGATGAAGGTCAGAGAGGGAGAGCGACAGACCCGATAGGGGAGGGCGATCTGGCCAAACATTATATGACAATCTTTCTTGGTAGAAACGCAATCCAGAATCTGCATATCCCCACAGAGTTAGATGAACTCATATGATCTCATGTGATCACATGATTACTTGTGCATATGGTCGCCTGGACACAAAACTTGTTCCTTCAACTTAAGGCTAAAGGCCCAACTCACAGATCTCTGCATCTTTTTCCCAGTCAGACTGTATTCTGAAAGTCCTGACCGGAAGTTGTGATCTGTATCTTTGACTCTTTCGGGTGTATGTCCACTAGCCGCTATTCTTCGCCCACGATGCTGTCTTCTGTTTACAAATTGTGTCACAACCAATCACACCTTTTGCTTAGTTTGTATGGAATATTTGTTTTGGCCAGCACTGTTATTTATTTATTTATTTATGTATGAGGTGCAACATGTACATATCTTAATTAGGAAGATCAGTCGCTGCCCCGGCCTGTCCCACTTTGTATTTCGTCCCACGGCTCGCAGAGGCTGTTGTCGCCAGCTGCAGTTAGCCAGCTAACTGTTGAACTGCTAACAGTGGGCTGGTTAGCAGTGATTGAACTTTTAAAGTTAAATATCTAAATAAAGCACCTTTTAATGACACTATCTGTATGGTTCTTCTGAAAAGTAGATCATATACCAAAGTAAGATCGTCCACAATATAAGATCATCGGTTCACCCACCCCTAGGACCAGACAGAGTCTGAGAGAGTTATATTTGGAAATCAGTTTGGATTTACATCTCATAAATTAAACACCAGAAGAAGCATTTTTGACAAATTTGACAAATTAAGAGAGAGAGGAGCTTTTCTCTGCTGCTTTGTGTCATCTCACATGCAGTCTACTGCCAGTGACAAAGGAGCTCATCCATTGTCATTTTGGCAAAAAAGTAACACCAACGTAACATGATAGTTGGTAGAAAGGGCCCACTGAGTAAGGGGAAGCTAAAGAAGAAGAAATCAGCTTTTGTAATACAGCAAAGGAAATACAGCTGGATGGTGACTACAGAAAAGGGCCAGCAGTAGAGAATTGTGTAGCTACAGTGGCCAGGAGAACAGAAACCATCAGAAAAACTCATTATCTATGTGGCCAAGAAAAAAACAAGAAAAAACATCAAGGTAATGGTCAAATATTTGCTTTTTGAACACTGATGGATTTCTGGACTGACAGTGCTGTAGTTTTGCAACTAATTATTATTTTTTTTTTTAGAATTGATTAATCAGTGTTTTTAAATTGATCAATCAATTGTCAGATTAAAAAAATGCAGGGCAGAGATTTTCCCTCCCAAAGTTTCTGAGTGAGTGTTGTTCTTGAAACCAGTCACAGAAGGCCCAAGTCAGGGGTGGGAGCTCACAGCTGTCAATCAATATGTGAATGCTTCTGGTCTTCTACACTTCTGGCACAGACATTGTAAGCTAGTATTAACTGCTGTAAGACATGGCTAAGTCTGACTTTCAGGCTAACAAGCATCTGATTCCTGCATCAGCTGAGACAGAGAACTCAGCGGGATGAGGGTGGAGGGCTGGGTGGAGCATAACAGAGCAGGGTGAAGGAGCAGAGTGGTTTGCCTTCTAGAGCTGATTTACAGAACTTGCATATTGTAGCCTTAAAAGATGAATCAATTATAAAAAATAGCTGGAAATTATATTTTTTTTAGCCATTCAAATAATTACAACATGTCAGCACTAATGTGAAGTCACATGAGGAGATGCACTGATGTGTTTTTTGGCCTCCATGGAGCATTTGTGTTTGTGGCATGATGCTCTAGTATCAGCAGAAACAGGAGGTGGAATGATGTGAACATGACATGACGCAGGTAATAGAAAAATGAGGAAAACACACGCACACACACATACACACACACACATATGCACACACACCAAATTTCTTAGGTACTGTACTCCTACTCAAGGAAAGAGAGAAGAGCACACTCAGCTCTTACTTTCATACTGGAAATGTTTGTATGATACAGTCTGCGGTGGAGCTCTACACACTTCACTGATGAACCAAACCATTAGAGTGAAAAAAAGGAAATCAAATTTAAGTTTCACTTCTATCTACATGCACTGTCCCTCTTTCACCTGCCCATATGCGTACACTTTCATTATCTTCTCTTACTGTCTTTTTTTTTTTTGTTTTAAATAAATGACATGAACACTGACTTCATTTAATTTTCCACTGATGGAGATGCTTTATCACCAAAGCCTGTCGGGTCCCAGTGGAGTTGACCCATACAGAGATCACAACACAGGTGTGACCAGCGTTACTGCTTTGGTGGGAATGGGGCAAGTGATGAAGACCATTAAGCATGATGATGGATGAAGAAAAGGCTTTGTTCTTTTTAAACTAATGAATATTTGCTTCTAAATATTAAGTCAACTGTTCTCTCGTTGTTCTTGTTTGGATTCATATTTAGGACAGGACAGGGCTGGAGTCAAAAGCTTATTAAGCTGAGCAGAATTCACAGTATTACAAAAAACACGGTTGGGACCTTATTTTGTTTCCTGACTCCAGCTGCCAGATGTTGCAAATTAACGGTTAAACTCTCAGAATGACAACAATGTGTGGATGTAAAAAATATTTTACAGATAAAAAGACATTTGAACATTTTAGTAATTTTACATAATTCTTTAATCACAAGGAGAAAATGTATAAAATGGTAGAGGATTTGCAGGATGTGTGGGAATGCTGCACTGATGAGTCGTGTTCTCTAAATAGGTCACAGTACAACAACTCCTTTCCTAGACACACACACACACGCACGTGCGCACACACACACACACACACACACACACACACACACACACACACACACACACACACACACACACACACACACACACACCGACATGCACCTATCCATCACTTCAGAGGACATTAAATCGTTCTTGAAGACCTACCTAAATTGCCATATTGCTGACATTTTGCTAATGGCTAAAGTTACACTATTTACCAGAAATCAATTCTTCTTTGCTGCTCAAAAACAGTAGTTGCCAGAACTTCTGTTTAAGCTACTATTTTAGAGCACTGAAGAAGAATTGATTTCCAGCAAAACTGCTGTTTTATCTGAGTGTGAAGCTATAAAGTTTATTAATAAATTTCGTGGTATCAGATCAGTGCATAGACTCACATACTAGCCAACATCAAATACCGTATTTTAGACAGTAATGGAGGCATTTCCAATACTAGTATCGGTATCAGAACTCTACTCAAAATGTAGGTTATATTATGTTGAAAACCAAAGAGCAGAATGACTCAGCTGTTAATGAGGTTAATCAGTCAGAATAACAGGTTTTTAAAACACAAGACAACAAACAGAGCTCCAAAGGCGACAGCTTGTCTGCAGTATCAGTTGTGCATCAAAAAGTGCATCAACACAGAGGAACTGAGGTCATTAACTGGAAGGAAGTAAGAGCAGTAAAAGTGGTAACTGAGATGAAACCACAGCTATGATAAATATGAGTTATTTAATTCAACTCAATTTCATGTGCATTTTGTCCCTGCCCTGTAGCGTGTAGATGTACAACATATAACCACATAACCAGTCAAATTGGAAAATGAATGCTGCTGCACTTATTTGAGTTGTTTGATAATTTAACTGTTATTATTAATTTGGGAAATTTGAAATTGAATTTTTGAGTTTTGAACTCCTTGTCATCGCGATGCCTATAAAATTCCCAAAAAACACAGCTAAATAAAAAACAAATCATCATCAATGTGTTTCTATTAACTTTTATATGAAGTTTATATGATGTCATAAATATTTTGTCAGTTAATTATGCCATCTTGTCAGAGATATTGCCCAGGGGACATTCAAATGCTTATTAAAGGGTCACTCCAGGAATTTAGAATGACACGTCCATATAATATGGAGACAGAGAGTCCCCACTATGGGTCAAGCTCCAAAAACACTGTATTCTCTAAATCCAAGATAACCCTGATGACACTGCCACAGTTAGTTTTCTCAGACATGACACAGGAGACATTGTCTTTATAGGCTGAGTAGTACTCATTATGATGGTTAAAGTGATTTTCTAAAAGTAAAATCAGTGGTGTGTCCCTTTAAAGTCTGTATTAGATCACCGGACATTGTTGTACATTTAGAGCTAGGCAAAATGCATTAGCTTTGCAAGTACAAAAGTCACACGATAGATGTGTCTGTGACTTCTCAAAGCTGATGAAATCATGATGCAGAAGCCAGCAGATACTGAAAATCAAAACTATCAGAGAGAAGCCATCACCGTGAGCCATGTTCAGAGCTGAGCATTATCCTGTACGATAATGAATCAGACACTCTGCAAACACACCATGTACTGCGACACATGATATGAATGACCACATCAACCTCAGGGAAAGGTGGAGGTAACATCTGCTGATCAAAACAAGTCAAGCGTGCTGGAAGCTTCCAGAACAGAGTTTGAGAAAGATTTAATGGCTGCTGTCACTGATGAATGCTAATGGCAAAATCTGTATCGCAGAAAAGAACTGAACAAGCCAAGAATTAAAACTGAATTTAAGAAAAAAAACAATTTAATTCACAAGTACTATCATATTTTAAATCTATAATATTTTTGTCAAATTATAAAATGTTTCCCTTTTTGCTCTAAAACAAACACTACAATGTGTAACAAGCTCCAACTGGATTAAGCTGTGGTACAGATTACAGCATTGTTTGTAGTAGACTATGTAGTGAGGTGGTGTAGAAGCAGCAGTAGATTACAGTTCAAACAGCATCCTCACAGCGCTACAAGCTACACACTCTACTAGACACACACACACACACACACACACACACACCCTACATGTCGAGTACAAGGAGAGAATAGATCAGGATGACTGTACATCTATTCTGGGAAATATCCACAGCTCCCGGCACTTAGTCATTTCAATCCGTTCAGTCTCATGGATCAAACTCTACTCTGGTTTTAAATGAAAAACAGCGACAAGTCTTAAAAAGAAAAAACTGAATGTGAGGAACAGCAGAGCATATAAAACTGTAACATTACCTCTCTCCTCCGCCTGCAAACGGAGTCAAGGAGCAGTGGCTCTGAAGAAAAACACTTGGCAAAACTAGCTTTGATCCAACAGGCAGGGGAGAGACAGAAGAAAGAATGATGAGGGTACAAAAGGCAGAGAGAAGGAGAGAGAGAGAGAGAGAGTGTGGTTTCCTCTGGTGGTAAGAAAAGACAGATGGCCAAGAGGGAGAGAGAGCAGAGCAGAGGACGAGCTACACAGCCGACATTTTAACTGCTGCTGACGCTTGGAGGGACAGAGAGGAGAGAGGGAGGGAGCAAGGGAGGGAGGGACAGAGGCAGGGCCGGCCAACACTCCACACCCCCCCCCCCACCCCCTCTCTGTGTGACGCAGGCTTGCCTCTTACTCACCATGCTGTCTGACTTGCTCTCTCTTTCACTTTCTCTCCCTGCCTGCCTCACACTCCTCCCCCTCTCTGATCTGTTCAACTCAGCTTTATTGAGAATCGTTTCCTTACACAAACACCTTTGTTTTAAGACACAGCAGTGAGGGAAAGACTCAAGACTTCTTCACACACCTGTTGAGGCAAAAAAGGCTAAAGCAGAGCTGATACCATGAACCACTGTTTCTACTCTCAGACCTCTTTTCCACTTGGTGTGCATGTACATGGATCATTTCTTTATGTATATACTGTATTCCATACTGTCCAGTAATGTTCATTGTCTATATAGAATTATGGAGGGACAGTGAATCTGATTCATTATATTGATCAAATATGTTTATAGGATTGTGTTATTACAGTTAGATAACGATGAAGACTGAGATGCTGTATTTAAAGTTGCATTAAAAAATACTTTTATATTTATGGGTCATTCAATTGACTATGTGTAGTGTGCAAGTGGCTGCTTGTAGTGATCAACCCACAGAGAATTACAATCAAGCTCCCCAAGGACTTTGGGGCCTTTCAGCCTCTATCAGCTCATTGTTTTGTTTTTATGGCCCGCAGTCTTTCATAAGCCTGGTTTCCAGCAGCAGCAGCAGCAGCAGCAGCAGCAGCAGTAGCTGTTTTCAGTGAAAAATCTCAGTTAAACCCACTGTGCACTACAGATAGAGCAGCAACAATGGTACATCTGCAACCTTCTACAAACTAGTTGAGGCATTCACCATGTAACAGAGAATATCTGTTAGTTTGACAGCTGCTGGTTTTGGTGAGTGATGTGTCCATTTATTACTATTAATAGTTCTGGATTGAACAACAATTTGCCATCAAGTGTTTTCCCTAGTAACTGTAGAACATAGAGGGACAGAGTGTTTACAGGTTTACAGAATCTTTCAAGTGTTGTGGTTGTGTTGAAAAGAGGCGTAGGAAGCTGCACAATTACCCGTCACATCCTTCTGAGCTATTCTGAGTATTTTTAGCCTTTGTCATATTTTCAACACACTTCCTCTGAGTCATTCTGAAAAACACTGACTAGACGTACTGACCTATAATGCCTCACCATTAAGGGAAAGTTTACAAAATTATCATTTGTCCCAATTCGAGAACTCTTCACAGCAGCCTCTCATCAAACACACAGATAGGTTCTGATGCATCATTCACACAAGGTCACATGAAGACATCAGAAGACCTGACATATGTTTCAAGATGAGCAATGTCACTGAAGTGAACTGAACACATGTGAGTTTGTCAGTGTGACAGATGAAGACATGTCTTTGTTTGCTTAAAGTTCTGGTAAAATAAATAATCACCATCAGTAAAATCCTTGGTGTGTACTGTTACTACAGTTACACACATTGTTCTGGTCCGTCACAACATTAGCTGAGGGGAGGGATTATTATCTATCAGGCCAGGTAAGACCATCAGTGTACTGTTTTAATCCAACCTATGAAGCTGACTGGAGAGCGATTCGTTGCACCCCAAGACTGTCAGACAAAGGATGGACATTTAAAAAAAAAAAAAAGGATCAGAATCACAGCTGCAGAACTGGAGACATTGTTTATGACCAACAGTGACATTTATCATGGGGACATTTATCAGACTTCACACAACTCCCTCTGGAGACACTAGAGGCTTTGTTCTACTGTTTAGACATATACAGTAGGACTCCCCAACACCTGGAAACACAGAGTTCCCTTTTAAGGGATGGTAACTCCAGTTCCGGCGAGAGGTGAAACTATACTCAGCTGGCCGACTTGCGATTCACTCATCACACCAGTATTACATGGTCATAGTGGAACAGCCTGTTTCTGTGGAGTGTACTGAAATGAGACTGTCTTTAAATTGTACCAGTCGTTTGAAGGATTTTTATTTGTATAGGTCTCCCAATATGTTGCAAAAATATCTTCTTTCTTTTTTATTTCAATAATTTGGCCCTGTGTAATGAACACTGTATTCATGTATCTGTATCTCCTCTTCTTCTTTTGGGATCATCTGTTCTCCATTTGATTTTTACATGAAAATGTAAAAAATGAAAATGGATTGCAAAGATTTGGTTTACCAGTTCAGACAGCTGACTGTCCATTCCTTAGTCCTTCAGATTACTTGTTTATTTTCTTTTGATGATGAAATGTAACGTAATTCATGATGCAATCTAATTGTGACTCATTTTTATTCATTGTTTTGTACAAAGATCATCAATAATTATGTTTCATCAAAATATAAATTTTCCTTAACACACAGGATTCATTACCAAAAAATTAAGAACACACAGAAAAGCGAATGAGGAGACATTTAGATGACTGCATAGAGTTTGCTTTTAAATAGAGCTGGCTGCCCTGCTGCTGAACCTTGGCAGACACACATGTCCTAAACAGTCACCTCTGACCTCATCAGCTGACCACAAACCAGCTCTGATTAATCGCTCCATCACTCAGCATATTTGTAACAGTACACACACAGAAAGACACACACACACAGCTGTGCAGTGATATTCTGCAGTCCATCTGCCACATGGATGCAGGATTAAAACACACACACACACACACACACACACACACTACAGATCTTGTATCACAAACAATAATATATACAATAAAACAGCAAACATACAGACCAGTTGAACAAACATACAGAATGTGAAGTGTACATGTGTGCAGTGGTAGTGGTAGGTACATAAGAAGAGCATAATACACTCCATCTCAGTCTTATCTTCTAAACTGGAGGCCTGAGAGAAGTCTGAAAAAAAGTGAATTAAAAGTTTGACCGAAACACTTCCTGTGTTCTGCTGCTACTGTTTGTTTGTTAGATGCCTGCTTCTGTGCAGGGAGACAAATGTTTTTTCTGTGGATCTTGCTGCTTTAAAGGTAAACTATAATTACACATGCACACACAGATCCACGGGAGGCAGGAGATTACACGAGCCCAGCTCCATCTGCTCAGGGGGAGAGAAAGAGGGAGAGGCAGAGGAAGAGGAGGGGTTGGCATTTTTATTGACCCAATTTCCAGCAAAACTAAATCTCACACAGTTGACTGGTTTCCTCACTGGCTGGGTAACAAGCCTATGAGCAAGGCACAAGCCCCAGACTGCTGCAGCGGATACTGATGCACTCCACAATGCAATGGTGGGCACAGTTAAGAGAAACTGCTTTCAAAGGAGAGAGCTATGTGTGAGACTCACTCTCACTCTCCTTCCTTTGTTCTCCTGTCATCATCAACAGACCCAGTGCAGTTACCAGATAACAAGATGCCTGCTGATATCTATTTGAGTCTGTGTTTGGCTGTGTGTGTGTGTGTGTGTGTGTGTGTGTGTGTGTGTGTGTGTGTGCGCACGCGTTTGTGCGTGCATGCAATGTATTTCATTTTACAAAGTGGGCCATTGTTGCTAGGTAACATGGCAGGACTTGAGCAGTCTGTAGCCAGGAAAGAGAAAATTCAAACAAAGATATTACACTCTCACTCTTTCGTCCTACTTCTACATCACTGACTGTCTTCATTCAAAGAAGTAAAGAAGACCATCACAGTGACTTAACAATAAAGTGTTAATTCATTTCTAAATGCTTGTTTCTAATCAAACTCTCTTTCGGTAGTAGGCTGATTCAACCAGCAAATAACCTGGTGAGTTTTTACACTAATATTTATGGCAGCGTAAAATATCATTGTAGTAACATAAGTTTAAAGCACAGGAAATTCAGGCAAAGTGTTTTGCTATCTGCTTCATCTGATGATGTCTATTTCATAAGGCTGTGATGATTCTGAAACCAAGACAGAGACACAAATGGCCACAATCTCATGTTGTGATACCAGAAGACGGAACTATTTACTCTATGGTTTGGCTGAGACTTTGTGACTACAGAAGCTGCTACTAGCATAACACATACCAATCTCTGACTAAACTGTTGGTGGTCGAGTTGCATTGTGGGTAATGAAGGCACCAAGTTTTGACAAGACAGAGGAATGTGTGGAATATGAACGATATCTCTTCTGCTGCATTGATTTTCATTCTTTTCTTTTTTTAAACTGTGCATCATGAGTCCAACAACAGGATAGAGTGCTCTGCTAAGACCTGCGGGCAGATGGACAGACAGATTGAGTGACTAATAAAAGGCTCAGGCAAATCCTACAAAGTAAAGTCTGTCAGTTTTCATCCATCTAGCTAATGTTCAGTGGAAGACCAGAGGAGATCTGGGCTGACTGCTAGGGGTCTCCCATGATGGTATGATTATTATAGTACTGTAACAGCATTTCCAGTTATTTTAAGAGGTACAGTGAGTGAGGTAGAGTGAAGATGTATGAGAGTATGATCTGAATCTTTAAGAGAAACTCTGGGAGCTGGAATTGAATTTGACCACGTTGACCGAATGTTGGTCAGTTACAGGCACACTGCACAATGTGACCTCTGTTTTGGTTCACAAAAATCACCTAACAAGACAATAACTATAATCTTAGGCCTTTTCACTTGCAACTAAATATTAAGTGTTTGGTGTGTTTCTGAAAACTCTGAAACAGCCGTTTCAGAAGCCATCATCATTTTTAAACTACTGTAGTAGAGATGATTGATTGATGTTATCAGTCACACTCAATCAAGTCCATTATGTCAGGGATTTGAAACAATGACAACATCTATCTATACCAGTCTAATTTCTCATTCTCTCTATCCTCCCCTCTGCTCTGTCACTTTAAGGTGACCGATAGGATGCTAGTCTCACCAGCAGATGAAAAATCAGAGCTGGGGATAATGACATTTATGCAAAGTGACACAGACTGTTTATTTATGTAAGGCCCGAATCACACTGCTTACCTCACCTGTGCATGAAGGCTACCGCACTGAATGCTGCAGCTCGCACGCATGTGTGTCCACACCACCAGTGTCTGCTGACATGCCTATCTCTAAACACAGAGTTTTGATGATGGACATCAATAATAATAAACATGATGAGTGCCCCAAAAAGAAAGCGGGAAGAAAGTAGTCATGTTATTTCTGTTAAGCCTCATTCAGAAGCTAAATGCTGGTATAATTTCAATACGCCTATCAACAGATCTTTTCACTGTCAATTTTTACTGAGAACCGCATGCCTCACATGTAAAGGCTCCAAACTCCAGATGCAGCG